>NC_141901.1:80796637-81099667 GCF_057802395.1 Ceratotherium simum simum
TCAAATCTAAGACTGAAGCTTGACTTTAAAAGTTTTATTACTTGTTTGACCTTGGTCAAGTTATCCTCTCTTAGCCTTGGTTTCTTCAACTGTAAAATGGTAAAGTTAGATGGGTCAACAGTGAAATGAGATACTCTGTGTATATGTCTACACACACACATGTGTGCACGCGTGGACACATAATTTAGCAGAATGCCCACCATAAAGTGTTCAATAAACCTTAACTATCATGTTTTTTATTTCATTATTAAATTTGTAAGATATTTTAATTATTTTTAATAAGCTGAGTGTATAATTAAATAAATACATTAAAATGCATGCACTCTTTAATTACTGTTTCATAAACACCTACCCTCCTTGACGCTGTGCGGGTCTTTGGCAAATAAGGATCCAATAAAATAAGACTGTAGATTTTGAAGAGCATGTAGAGTCTATCCAGGGAGACACCTATGTGAATAACTCACAATAAGGCAACTTAATAGGTATGATAGGAGAAAAATGACTAACGGAGCAAAGAAACACAGAGGAGGGAATGGTTCATCTTTTCCTTGGGGGATATTCAAGGGAGGTTCTATAGAAGACATAGCTCTTGAATTTGACCTTGAAAAATGAATAGGAATGTGCCAGTTCAGGAGAGGAAGGACAATTCCCAGCCAAGAGAATGAGAAATGTTTCAGAGGTGTTCAAGCTCACGTTGTGCCTGGAATGTGAATTAGGCCTGGCTAGAGGGCACAATGACCTCAGCTTTACAGAAAAGAAACAGTCTTTTCTGAACCTTACCATTGTTATTAATAGCAACATTACTGAAAATACACAATTCAGTCAGTTTTGATATTTCTATCCATCAGCGCTGTGATCATCTACTGCCAAATGTGGCCACCTTTGCTTTCAATAATGGATTTTGGAATATTTTATTTCTGTCCATTTGCTCCAGTCATATATTAGCCAGGATGACATGACCTTATTTACTATCTTCTAGGCACTCCACACTTATTCCCCTTGCAAGAACATCATCAGCATCCTTAAAGGAGCTCATAGTCACATTGCACTGCTGAATAAAAAAAACAATCCAAACATTTCAGGATTTGATTTCAAGAGTTACTATCAACCTTCATAGACCTATCATCTCTCTCTTCTTTCTCATTATTCCAATCAGGTCCTCATTGACTCAGAATATTGACTTTATTTAAACAGCCTTAATGGGATGGTTAAGATTGTGGATTCTGAAGCTTGATTGCCTGGGTTTTTATTCTGAGTTCACTACCCCATGGTTATGTGGCTTCAGACAAGTACCTTATCCTAGGTGTCCTTATCTGTAAAATGACAATATTACTAAAACTTCTGTAATAGGAATAAATGAGTCAGGAATAGGTGAGTTAATACATGTACAGTATTTAAACAGTATTTGGCACCTGAGCATCATTCAGTAGGTTTTTAGCTAATATTAGTCTTCCTTCTTCAAAATATAAATATCCTCCTTTAGATTATCATTTCAAATGATTTTTAAATGACCCATGATGATTTTGTAAATGATGCTTGAATGTATGCTTGTTCTAAAAGAGGCAAGCAATAGCTAGCTTAATACATAAAGGATAACTGAAGCTCTCTCCTGAATCCCCAACACTCCTATTTCACACCTCAGAGGTAACCACTGGTCACAGTTTAACAAGTGTAATTCTGGTTCTTTATATTTGTTTCATGAACATAAATTAGATCTTGCCCCATGAATTAGCCTGGCATTTAATTGTCTTTTACTTAACAATATATCATAGATAACTTTTCATAGAAACACATTAAATTCATTTATTTACCAAATATTTCACAAACAGCTAAAATGTACTATGCCTTCGTTCTTTGCTGGCAACAAAACATCAGAGAACATCAGGGAACAGAAATTCCTGCCCACTTAAAGCTTATATTCTCTTTGATGTATAGCTTATTCATTTCTAATGTCTACAGTATATCGTAGAGTATGAATCTAACCTAAGATCTTTTACTACTACTCTAGTGTCAGAAATGTAGATGGTTTTCAGTTTTTTGCTAATATAATAGCACTGACAACCTTTATACTCATGTTCCTATGAGTTTTCAATTTTTAAGAGAGATTCAAAGAAGTGGAATTACCAATATGAAGGTTTTTATAGACACTACAAAATTATCTTTCAAAAAGACTTACTCAATTGACACTCTTAACCAGAGTGCTTGAAAATGGCTATTCCCCCACATCATACAAATCGACATCTGCAAAACAATGTCTACAAAAATGCTAATACAAGTGCTACAAAAAGAGTTTTCTTTTGGTCAAATAAATTTGAGAAACATTGTAGTTTTCTTTACTGAAGTTTTCACGCTTTAGTGCATTATAAATAGCCAATGTGAGTGCATAACATGCAGTATTTTTTCACCCCATATATATTAGCAAATTGAGGAGCAGCGTCCTGTCTGTTTCCCTGTGACAAATGATGTGTGAATTGCTTAGAATTATGCCAACCCTTTTAGACCCATAATATCTAGGAACAACGCAAGTTGTCAGAATCTGGAACATGGTGTAAAGCTTTTTGTTATTTCTCCCCACTATGTTTTAGGTGAAGATAGCCTATAGTAATACTCTGCAAAATATATAATAGATGAAATATAATAGAAGTTTACTTCTTACTCACTTAGCAGTACATGGTGGCTGTTCTTGGACAGCTGGTTCTCTTCAGCACATGGTGATTCAGGAACTCAAGCTTCTTCTTTCATGGAAGTCTTCTGTCCCCTAGGGTCTCATTGTCATCTGTACGCCAATGGTGGACAAGCAAAGTGAATATGGAATAGGCCAACCTACTTCTTCAAAGCCTTGCTTTAAGTTGGACACACCGTTTCTGTACATTCATTGGCAAGAACTATACACGTTGCCATACCTAACTATGATAGGCTCTGGGAAATGAAACCTAATTCTGCACCCAGGAAAAAAGGAAATGCTTATTGGCTAAAAATCACCAGTCTCTGATACTTTTAACAGGCCCATAATAATAACGTGGCTAACAACTATTGAACATTCAATGTATGGCAGACTCAATTCTAAACACTTTACTTGTATTAGCTCACATAATATTCCAAACTACTGTAAGAAGTAGGTACTTCCATGTCACAAATTAATAGGTAATCAAGATCACATAGCCTGTGAAGTGGTGGAACCAGGATGGAAACCCAAGCTGTGTGCCCAGCCTTACTGCTGTGCCATACTACCTCTCACCTATGCAGTGAGCCTCATAGACCAGCACGCTGGGGTCATTGTTCCCTCTAGTCTCCTACATGGTCTTCTTTGCCTCAGTTCCCTCTGACTTTTTCAGTATTATCCTTCTCCCGGGGTCCTGGCTCCATTTTGGAGAGTGGATATTAGATTCTTCATATCTAATACTTTCTTAAAAGACACTTGATCTCTTTTTTTGTGTGTGTGGGAGATCAGCCCTGAGCTAACATCCGTTGTCAATCCTCCTCTTTTCGCTGAGGAAGATTGGCCCTGGGCTAACATCCATGCCCATCTTTCTCTACTTTATATGGGACGCCGCCACAGCATGTCTTGACAAGCGGTGCATCAGTGCGCGCCCAGGATCTGAACCCGTGAACCCTGGGCCACTGCAGTGGAGCGCGTGCACTTAACCACTATGCCACCAGGCTGGCCCCTTAAAAGACACTTAAGCTCATCCAGATAATTCACAGTGAAACAGCAAAAAGGCGAACTTTCTCTTCCTAATATTGGTCATGTCCTAGAATATAATGTTAATAGTTGGTTATGAAAAACCTCTCTATATGCTTTCTCCATTTTACTATTTAACTCTCTTCTAGGAAGAACCACAGTCACAGTTTTCCTTCTACTCTCTGGTTATGATCCTCCCCTCATCCTTCTTGAAAAGTTTTTCTTACTCTGACCAAACTTAAATATTGGTGTTCCTTGAAATTTACTTTATGCGTCCTCTTTTCTTTCTCTTTTGGAATAATTATATTTACTCCATGAAGTCAATTAAAATCATATCTGTTTTCCAACCTAGGGCACTAGTAAGTCTAGTTGTCAGGGGAGGGGTGGTGGCTACATAACACCTAATAGAAGTAGAGGGTACATCAAAGCATCTAGGATGCCTCTGCAAATTAATCTTCCTTGACCTTCTCTGCACCAAAAATTCCTATATTCTCATTGTAGCAGTTAGCTATTGCTCTAATAGTGCTGAGAAACAAACCACTAAACTAAAACTCAGTGACTTCTCACACTCCCAAGTCTGCAAGTTGGCAGAGTAGTTCTCCTTCAGATTGTAGGTCTGTGGGTTGATTGGGACAGGTTTACTCCATGTGTATCTCATCGTCCTGAAGCTGGCAGGCTACTTGGGGTCTGTTCTTGTACTGATGGATAAATGCAAAGGGGCAAGTCCAGCCATGACAACACATTTTCCACCTCTGCTTGTAACACATTGGCTAAAATCCCATTGGTCAAAGCAAGTCACGTGCTGAGCCCCAAATCAAAGGGTAGGCAAGTATACTCCATTCTAGTGGGGGGAACTGCGAAAGTCACCAGACCCAGCGTATGGATACAAGAAAAGGAGAAGAATTGGGAAAAGTAGTTCAATATGCCATACTCCTATTTTGAAATGTACAGGTACAGTCAGTCACTTTGGTTGATGTGAGTATCCTGAAATTTATTCCAATGTGTCTGGGTAGGAAAAAGCATGAGAACCTCTGGTATAATTGCTGGTTACTGAGCTTATATCTTTGGCTCAGGCCCCTCTTCTGAGGTTTAGATTGTTTGTTTGTTCATTCATTTTTTCAGCCTGTGTTTGTTGAGCACCTACTAAATATAAAGCCTTGTATAAGACACTGGGGTATAGAAACAAGGAGAGACACTCGTGGCCTTGTTGCTGTGAAACTCAGACTATAACAGGGAGACTTATATTAACAATAATTAATTACTAAATTAAAACTGTGAAAGGTGCTTGAACAAAGACAGTCAGTTGTAAATTAAGTGTTTATAACCGGGGCTATGACCTACTCTGTTATATTATAAGGTGGGTTCACTTGAAGTGATATTTCAGCTTCTGTGGAAGGCTTAGTTAAAATTAACTAGGTGAACTATAGGCAGAAGAAAAGCATATGAAATGCGCCCAAGATAGGATGGGAAATGGTAACAAAATTCAGCTGGGAGAACACAGAAAAAAAAAAGAATGGCTCACAATGACCAAAAGAATAAAAAGCGTAAGGTGATGACCAGAAAGTCAGAAGTCAGATGCCTAGGGCCTGAGTCTAGTTCTTAAAAGTAATGGGCAGTCATTAAAAGGTTTTGAGCAGAAGCGATATATGACCAAATTTGCATGATCAGATTGGACCCAGTAAGAAAAATAGGGAATATCAGTTAAGAAATTATTGCAGTTTTTCATGAAAAAGATTAGAATGGGCTGGTGGTAGGGGATATAGATAGATGTGAACACTTCTAAGAGAGAGTAGGTGGCATAATTTACAGAAATTGGTGATTGAATGGACATGGGGATCTAGGAGGGAGGGGTCAAGAATGAATTTAGGTGTCCAGGTTGTGCAATTTAGTGAATGCTAGTACCATTTGCTGAGAGAGGGAAAATCAGAAGAGGACCAACTTTGTGGGGAAGATCACGAATTCAGTTTTGAAAATGTTGAAGATAGAGATGAAACATCCAAGTGTAGATGTGGATGACCTAATTAAATAAATGAGTCTGGAAGAGGACCAATTTCATGGGGAAGATCATGAATTCAGTTTTGAAGATGTTGAAGAGAAGATGAGGCACCTATGTGTAGACGTGGATGACCTAATTAGATGTATGTGTCTGGAGCTCTGGAGGAAATAACCAGACAAGAGAAATAAATTTGAGAATCATTAGCATGTAGACGTACTTGAATCCATATGTGTTGATGAGATCACCTTGTAAGAGAGGATAGAATGAGAACAGGACTGAATGGCAAGAGCTTATGAATGTCATTGAAAGTCAGTTTTAGGAAGAACTAACAAAGATGAGAGAGAAGAGAAAAGAGAGGTCTTCTGGAAATCAGTTGTGTGTGATGACACAAAAACCAAGGTAAGAGTATATTTCAAGAAAAATGTATTAATAGTGTTGAATACTGCGGAGAGACCAATCGTGACAGAAAATACTACTGATTTGATTACATGGCAAGGGATTCTCTAACTTCCTCAACTGGATGACTTTTGTACTTCTCCTCAGCCCTCTACTCCAAGAGTCATGTCAGGTCTTATTCTCTAATCCACTCATGCCCCCAGATTGCTTTTCAAAAATGACTTCTTCTATTTCCAGGTCATGTGTTCAACTCTTCCTAGTGCAGCCATTCTAACATGTAACTGTGACTGCATATTACGAGTCAATCCATTAGTATCTTGTTTTGTTGTATTTTTTCTAATTCAGTTTACAACATTCTGGCCAAAACCCCACTCACTTCTACTTTCATTAAACCGATACGGCAAAATTTCAACCCTGAATTCACACAAGTGTGCATTTTTCCATGGTACTCTGGGTCAGCTGAGTACTCTTGGAGAAAGCCACTAACAGGGAAGAATGTTTCTACAAAATATTTTTAATCCCAGTTTCATCTGGGCCTTCAACACTGCCTGTCAGTTTTACAACGTTTCTCTGAATAGTCCATTTCCCTAGTCTCCACAATAGCCCACAGCAGGAACACAATAAAAAAATCAGTGGATAAAAGCTTTCCAATGCTTCTCCATTCTCATAAAATCACCATTGGCCAGTGGCTTTTTCATTCTTAAAAGATGATTCTGACTCCTACTTTATCCATCAGATGAGAGTCACTCTGCTGCTTGCTAACAAGCCTAAAAACATTCCTACATCTACACTCATATTTCCTCATTACCTCTAATTTCAACACATTAGGTACTCGTTCTTCAATCTAAGGCCAAGGCTATTGCATAAACTTTGGATCCCATTTATTCCATACTTCAGAAAACTGCATTGCATGATTTTCCTTTTACTCTCTGTAATTTCAATTTTGACACTTCTCATAAATACTTAAAATGCTTAAATAGTCACTATCAAAAAAAGAAGCTCTCCCTTTTGGTGGATGCTGTGACTAATCACTCAGATTGTCATCTTCTGAACCTAGACATTCATTCTACTAGTTGCCAGAAGTACTTACTGCTGATGGCTCACAGCTGAGTCCCTCCCCAGGCCTCACCATAAGTAGCATATAAAAAGAATCTCATCTCCTAGATGGAAGAATGAAAAAGCTGAAGATTAGGCCCAGAGCTTAATTATAAGGGTAGCTGAGCTCTAGAGAAGGTTGAATTTTGACTCTGCAAGTCTGTTATGCCAAAGTCAGGGCTCTGATTAAGAAAGAGTGGAACTTGACATTTTGAGATGGGAACATCTGGATCAGTGCACTCAAAAATTTTAATCCTCAGGTTCTGCTGAACCATCTGGGCCTCCATAAATGGCATGTTCATTCCTCTTAAAGGCTAGTTCTAACAGTCAGTTGAAGGCAAGTCAAAGGCCTCTGTCTTGAAGATAATGTGCATACCCCTCAGGATTTACTCTTACCCCCTCTCCTGATCACCAGACTAATACATAAGATCAAGGTACAATATAACTCAGTTAGGGGTGAGTACATCATGAGCTACTGAGTACATCAGTAGCTACTGAGGGAGGAAAGAGACTATACCCCAAAGGAGCTACAGAACTTAGCCAATACACCACAGAGGCCAGGGAAATAGGTGTGGTTTTAGATCAGGTGGGTTCTGGGTCCAGGGAAGAGGTGGTGGAACATAAATTTGGTAAGAGAGAGTTTCTCAATATGGGAGCACTTTCCCTTGATACAGCATTTAATACCTTGGTAAAAGTCCTGGGAGATGGCGCAAAATCTCTGCTAGAATGGTTCTTAGAAACTGGGAGAAAGTCATGACTAATACAAAGTGAAGTAGAAATGCAGAAATTAGCATGAAAAATAATGGAAGAACTGGTCAAAAGGCTCAGAGAATTAAGTATCGTGGGAGAGTTATACCCATAAGGCTGGAAATACCACCAGCCAACTATGTTCCACCAGGGGTCCCAGAGGACACTCTACTTATCAAACCATTAAGGAGTGTTCCAGGAATCTCAGTGGTAGCCGGCCTTTCCAGTCCAGGACTGATTATAGGGGACGCTATTACAGAACTGGGCTTTGTGATGATAATGGGGATGATAGGACCTAAAATAACAATGATAGAGGGTAGGAGGGAGTGCTTAACCATCAAAGCAAGTTGAGTACAGTTATCTCAATGAGCAGCAGGTTGGAATGGCATTGTTAGGGGTCAGGGCTGACTCACAGAGAGGTATGGAGATGGTTTATAGAACACAGTGTATGCAAGGGCAATGAAGATGAGCAGCCAACAAAGATATGCTCAAACTAAATAATCAAAAGAAATCAAGATTGGATGATCAGGAGGCTAAGGAAACTGCCATAATAAAAAGTCATGATCCAGGGCTGACCTGGTGGCATAGTGGTTAAATTCGTGCGCTCCGCTTCGGCTGCCTGGGGTTCGCAGGTTCGGATCCCGGGTGCGGACCTACTTACCGCTCATCAAGCCATGCTGTAGTGGCGTCCCATATACAAAATAGAGGAGGATGGGCACAGATGTTAGCTCAGAGCCAATCTTCCTCACAAAAAAAAAAAAAAAGTCATGATCCTTTGTCTACTTTCCAGACTTGCCAGTTTTCAGATCCAGCACCCATTAAGTGAAGGAAAGGCTGGTTCACCAGGAGGAACTACTCTGCAACCCCATGCCAAATATTTATAATACTTTAGGCAAATTACAAACTCTTTGTCTATTTTCTCTTGTATAAAATAGGGGCAATAACAGTGTTTTCCTCTTGAGGATCTTATGTGGACTAAATGAAATAATATATGTGGCCTTTGATAAATGCTTAAAAATATTAGATATTTATTTCGTTAGTAGAAGTACTGCTATTAAGTGATTACCTGTTTTATTTATACAATTATAATCTTAATACTTGTCTCTAATAACACACAGGAATAGTTCTTTTTAAAAAATGTCAGCTTTTACTCACACATACATGGTGCAGTGAAATTCAGTGACCACCTAACCAGTTGTTTCATCTCTTCCTTGGGTTCTTCTGCACAACCCATCTTTTATCTAATCTCTTTCAACTTTTGAACTGTGCTGCTTGATCTTTCAATTCTTGATCTGTAAAGAAGAATATAGTTTTAATATTTCACCCTAAGAATCAGATCATGTCTATCACTCAACCTCTTTCTGATGCCACCAACATAAAGCTTCTGGATTTCGTTTTATCATAAATATTTCAATAAATCCATAGGTAGCTTTGGAGATTTATTTTTGAAAAAAAAAAAAGTACATCCTTAGATGTTTAAAAAAAGCCCCTTTAATACTTTTAAAGTTTAATAATTGGGCCAAAGCTAATCCTTTTTATTTAATGAATTGTGGATATTTCCATCTCACTCAAGTACACTTTTTTTCTGATTATGCTAAAATACATAATTATTTTAAAAAGCAGGACAACGATTTTTTGGAAGCTTTATTTTTTGAAAATGAAAGAAAAGTTTAAAAGGAGTAAAAGAGGTAACCCTGTATAACTTGTCTTTTGCAGGTTCTGAGAGTAATTCTTGGCAAGAGAAGAAATGGCAGCTAAAGAGAGTCTTCTGTCAGAGGCAGAAACTAAAGTAACGCAGTTTTCAATTTAAATAAAGACTAATAAGGTTAAAATTTGCAAACTCACCTAACTTTATATTTACCCCTCATGCTGGAGAGCTAACTTACTGCCACCATCTGAAGAAAGGTCACACTAAGTTTAATTACAGCACTAGTAAGTCATTTCACTTTTGAAATATTTACTGAGCTCAAAACACATGTTCAAAGGAGGCCCTCTACTAGACACCATCAGTCTACGAGTATGAATAAGTTTGATCCCTTCACCTAAGGACGTTAGAATCTAATTGGGAAGACTACAGGCATGCCATTAAACCAAATAAAAGGAAAACTCTGATAATAGATTATCTCTTATTAGAGTTGGAAGATTTGGTGGGGGAGTTGGCATTTCCGCTGGACCTTGACTGGAACACCCTCCCTCTTACAGATGGAAATGATGGTAAAGGGCGAGATAAGAAAAAAGAAATGGGTGCGACTTGAGAGGCACAGGGCATGGAATAGAATGCTGAGCAATCCCATGGGGTGAGACATTAGTAGTGGTGATAATGGTGGACTGAAAACTAAACCCAGCTTGGCTGGAGTCCTTTTCTTTGAGTATTTCCATACGATACTCAGGAATTTAAAATTTAAGTCACCATCAAAGTTTGTTTGTGAGTTTTATTTGGTGGGGGTGGGGAATAGTGGCCGCAGGAGTAATACAGTAATGTGATTACACTTGTGCTTAGAGAAAATTACTATCAAAGAATCTAAGTGATGGGTACTGACAGCTTTCTTTTTAGAGCAAGTTGGTAGGAACTGTGAATGTCCAAATTACTACCTTTATTCCTTTTCATATCCTTGTCCCCATGTATCTAGCATAGCCTCTTGTCTGATATTCAATACGTTTGTTGAAAGTCTTTAGTTTCAAGAAACCTACATGTAAAGGCATAGCTGTAACACTCTAGGGAATGAGACTGCTTCTACCTGGTGTTCAAAACAAAGAGCTACAAACGTAACACCAAGGGGAAGAAACTAATTCTAACTAGGAGCACTGAGCAGGAAAACAGTGAGTAAGGCTTTATGGAAGAGGATGTATTTGAGCTGGATTTAATTCATTGGTAAAGGCCTAAAGCAAAGCAATAACCATGAAACTAGAACTTCTAGGAGAGATCATCAGTGCCTAAGAGGGAGTGGCCAGGGAGTTGAGAGAAAGAATCCTAAAATGGATATGGATATCCATCAATTTCCTAGAGCCAAAGAACTGTGCAGTCCGTAGAGACAGAGATTAGGGGAGACTCAAGTTTATTCTATCACCCTCTGCTTAAAGATGTGTATCTGTCTGGGTACTGACAGGAAATACGTGACACACTCAAATTGTATAAATTGTGGAGAGTGTAATAAAGGGACCATTTACAAAGATGTGGATAGGATGCAGGGAAAGCACAAAAGATACTGCCATACCCTGGGCCTAGTAGCACTGGATACTGTTATCATACATAGCCCTCATGCAGAGAAGAGAGTTACACTAATAGAAACGGAGAAAGAGCTGTGAGGAGAGGGCTCTCTGTCAGGTGTTTCTACCTGTGGTCAAGGGATCCAGCCACAGAGAAGAAACAGAGGGCCCCCCTCTTGCTCCTTCCATCTGATCCCTTGCTGAAGACCCTCATTTACTTACAAACAGGAAACCAGTGGGTAAGGTCGGCCATACCAAGGGGTGGGACTGTTTTATGTAGGCCATACAGTCAGTCTCACTGGGCACAGAGCTGGGTGAGAGTGTATTTGAGGGAAAAATAGAAGATGTACAGACAGCATGCAGAATCACAGATGATTATCCTTGACAAATCATAGTTACCATAAAAATACTAAGACTAAACAAAGTAATACATACCTACCTAGATTATCATGAGAAAATATTATTCTTCTTTTATGTTATATTTTGAAACGCCAACTTACTCTTGAAAATTTCTTCTGCTGTATGTGATACTCACACCTAGACACGCAAACTTAAAAATAGTATGCAAATATAATTACAAAACGCAGTTTGTATATTACATGTGCAGTTTCTTAAAAGCCACCCAGCTAGTGACTAGATTTTTTATTTGCTATGTGGATTGACAGCAAATGTGCCCAAATTTGTAATATGAACTTCAAAACACAGTTATCTTATACCCTTGCTGTCTCATCTCATGGAAGACCCATTTCACCAAAACGAAACATGGCAACAAATTTTTTTTTCAAATGCTGAGATAAATAAGGCACTACTATTTATTCAAAACGTAAAATATTTGAATCATTTCTCACCACGTGAGATTTCATAAGATATATTTTATAATCTTTAAATTATAAAAATTACAGTTCTGAAAATGTCTGCAAATAGATTTGGAATATAGGTTATACAATTTATTTATAAATTGCACATCACAGGGCCAGGTCAAAAATGTAAAGACCTGAAGAAGACCACACTTGACTCTTCAGGGCTACACAGACTATACAACAGGGCCTGAAGCTGGCTAGAATCAGTGAGTCTGTAATGCCATAGAATTGGGCATTTTTATTACAAAAAATCCAAATTAAATGACAAAACAAAAACCAGCACTAACTTAAAGCTTCTTGATTTTCTATTAAAAGTCTCAAAGATGAAAATATAAATATACTACAAGAGCGATGAAAATTATTTATTTATTTTCTCTCATTTATTTCACTCATTTATTCTGATGTGAAAAATCAGAAAGGGAGACTGTTCTTAACCCATAGTAACATCCTATATACCATAAGCAAAGCATTAAAAGTTCAATTTCCATTTCAAAACCCCTGTTTTCATTCTCATTGTTCATAGTTGCTTTGATGTTCCTGCACTCTGACAGAGAGTATGGTTTCATTTGGGGAAAGGAATCAATTTCTCGATGTAAATTGTGATTTACACACTTCTCTTCCTCACCTATTTTGAATTGATTTGATTCTAGAAGCACTAAGACATGTGAGAAACACTGTTTTGTTTGATTTAATAAACACTTGGAAAATGGCTTGTTGGATAAGCCCTAGACCAAAAACTAGCAATCTTGAAGGAATGCATTTTCCTTTTCTTTGTCAGAGCCTTTCTTAGTGTTCATGGCTCTGCTCTTTAATTAAGGTACAAAGGGATTCTCGAGTCAAGAGGAAGCCAATATCTCTGCAGAGGGAATTCATCTACCTCATAATAACCTATTTTCAGGAAACACTTAATTTTGGCTCCAAAGTATGGTTTATTAAAATTCATTATAATGTTAAAGTTGACAGAACTCAGAACTGAGTCATTTCCAAAGGCTCAGAGCAGTAAGAGTGAAGTAGTTTATTTTTACAGTTATATCAGTGGGCCAATCAAAAACAATCATACTTTTAATAGTCTCTACAGAGAAGACACTGCATAAGTTTCTCCAAAAGGTAAATATTTAATAATTCAAGTGATTTAATTAAAGAAATAACAGAAGGTAATGGGGTGAAATTTTGATCATATACCTTGTGATAAGTTCTCTGTTAAGTATTTCACTTACTTATATAATACTCCAAAGCAATCAGTATGTTCATTTCAAGACAAGAAATACAGAACTTTATGGCAAACACTTTCCATTTTCTTGAGGACCATTCTGCTCACCAAGATTAGAACATGGCCAAAATCTCTCAGATAATCATCTGGTAATCATCCATTGAAAACCCTGTTTTCTGTCTTGGCAAAAATAGATGTCTGAGCAATTCTGAATTGCTATAGCTCTTGGATGCATCCCTCTAAATCAGGATAACCCCACATGAAGTAGGAGATCTTCACTGGAGGAAGACAGTTGAACGCTGACCAGAAAATTTGCCATACTGGTAATCTTCTGTCAGGTAATATTCTGGAAATCAAAGGACACCAGATCAATAGCTATTTGTGGGAAAACAATATCAAGCCTTGTCAAAAAGAGTCTGAACACATAAGCTTCTGTTGTCTAGTCTTCTTTACAGAAATCATGTCAGGTTGGTGGGGGCAGTTTTTTCTGATCAAAGTTTTCACCGACGTACCACCATGTTCTTGTGGCAAATACGATCTAAAAGACTAACCTGGGAGCGGGATTTAAAACAACTCTTGGGTCATAATATGAAATGAGATCAGTACAAACAAAGTTACCAGAAGAAATATTGGAGAAATGAGATGAATGTAATGCAACCAATTTGATTTGTTCATATGTGCTAATAAATATGATATGTATTGAGCAAAGACTTTCTATTTTTTTCCATTCTAAGGTGATTTTTCTCTGTGGAAAGTGCTGGTGGCACCACTGTGTACATGCAGTCTCTTTTTCTTCTCTGCGTTCCTCATTTTACCTTCAAAGTCAGGTAACTGTGATACAAGAGATGATAGTTAAGAGTCCTCGTATCCGAGGACAGAAAGACATGGGTTTGCGACCCTCTGTTCCATCTCTTAATGGCTCTGTGACTTTATCCACTTATTTCATATGTCTAGTCTTAATTTCTCTCATTTATAAAATGGTGATAAGTATGTTATCATAAGGATTATAAGTAATATAGATAATTCATGTAAATTTTCTAAAAAGTTCGTGAAACAAAGCAAGGGCAAAATACTGTCGGCTAAGATAATAAAAATTGTTATCATTTTGTAAATTTTCATCAGAGACACAACTAAATTACTAGTTGAAAATATGAGAAAATCTCCCAAAGATTTTAATTAAATAGCAACATTTTGAACTTCATTACCAAGGCGGTTTATTCATCCTGTTCATGATTTTGGTACAAAATCAGAAAATATTTCATAGTCAGTCACTAGGCATGATGAAGCTTGTCTCTAATTATCCAGAACAAACTTCTAGAAAGACACATCGCTGGGTAACTGCCATGAGGTTAACCTGGCAGTAGCTCTGAGTAAATGATCCAGAGGCCTGACATGCCTGTGAGGACCCAGCTGTAGTGAGCCGTGGTGAGGCTCAAAGGAGCCTGGCATAATCACAGGAGAATTTTCCAGTAGAGAGTCAGAAGGCAAAGCAAATAATTTTAAAATAAAGAAGAATTTTTAGTTTAAATAAAAAGAAACACTCGGAGATCTTCGAATGCCATGCGTAGTCTTATATCACTGGGCCTTTATATACATGGTTGTCTCCCCCTGAATTGTCCTATCCTCACCTGGCCATCTTCTATGTGTCCTTCAAGACTCGTCTCAAGTGCACTTTCCAATCTATCAGGGTTGGCATGCAAAGTACATGCTGTTTGCCACCCCAGATTTATAACCTGTCTTCAGGTTATAAATTAAAAGAGTATTGGGTTTGCATCAAAAGACCAGATTTGAGGTTCTGGGCCCAGCACTTATAATCTCTATAACCTTGGGCGGATCTCTGATTGAGCTTCTCTCAGCCTGGATTTCCTCATCTGCAAATTGATTATTTTAATACCTTCTGTGCCTATCTCATAGAGATGTTACAAAGATCAAATGATAGAAGTTAGGAAAGAAATTTGTGAATATCGAGCCCCTCTATGAACGTAAAGCAGACTTTTTTATTGTTGATACATTTAGTCAACTCAAAGGCAGAATTCTTCAAATGACAGAGAAAATACTTTAATATGAAATTTTACTCTCTCTTCATTTTAGGAGCATAATCACATTTGATTTGTCTTTCTCTAGGGACTTTGATACCCCTCCCCCGATGGTGGAATTGAGATATACACTTTTTGAGAGATAATGCTCTACAACCCTGTACTGAAAACTTTTTCTCAAATTAGTTTAAACTATATTCTGAAAACAAGTTTTAACAGCTATCAATCATCAATGTATCCCAATGTCATTTAACATGCAAACTAAACAACGCAGTTTATTTAAATGCATTTTAAGTACCTCTTTATGCATTATAGTCAACATTGTTTCTTACGACAAGCACAACACTCTCCCATTTGCTGTGTCTGATATGAGGCCAGCTTGTTCTACACCAGCACCACTGGGGCTCTGGCAGGAGAGAAGAAGGAGATGAAGAAATACTAGATTTAGAGTTTATTAAAAAAATAGCCATCCTACCAATTCCTCTTCAATAGGAGGTGGTGGCGTGGGAGGCAGGGAATAGAGTGGGAGGAACAGTAACAGAAGGGTCACGTAACATTCACTAATGGATGACTTCTTAATGTCTTTTATTATGCCAAGTGAAAAGTATATTGGTAAGTTTCTAATTATAGACCTAGAATAAGGGGTGCTAGGTAGATGAGAATGTGGTCAAAGGGTAGAGTTTCTTAAAAGCAGTGGTTTTTAGAATTTTATTTAAAAATAATGTCGAAAGACATTCTCGATACATCCAATCTATGATTTTCTCTGAATTTTTTTTCATTTCTTCATTCAAGCTGGTAATAGGTTTTTTTGGGGAGAAGAGTTGTTTGTTTCAGGGACTTTTCAAGACTAGAGAAGAAGAGAGAGAGAGAGACCTATAGGTCCCACAGGGTAGAAGATGTGTTAGGAGCTCAAAGTAAGCATTCACCCTAGGGTTCATCAGGGAGTGAACTAGACCTAGGTATCCCAGACTTGCCAAAGATTCCTCTGCCCAAAACAAGTCAGAGCAGAACAGTGGAGATGAAAGGAGGATACTGGATGGGACTGTGGTGCCTCATTGGTAACCAATGTGGACAGATAATGGATAACTAGAGAAGCTTCTCTATTTCATTCCTGGTGTTACCACACATCCTGGAATCTTGGCATCTTGACACAACTCAGAAGTAGAGAGAATTCCCACGGTTGAATAAAGCTAAATGTTCCATTTTTCAGTGGAATGGGGACTCAGAGTTTAAAATTCAATGGATCTAAGAAAATTTAAAAATACAGTACTTCTCCCACAGTTGAATTGTGGAAAGATATCCATTCATGCTACTATAGCAATAGTTAAAATTTATTGAGCTTTTACTATGTACCAGGAACTTTGATAGTATGTTTACATTGATGAGCTCATTTAAGTCTGACACAACTCTGTAAGGTAGGTACCATTATAAGCCCCATCTCACAGATGAGAAATCGGAAGCAAGGAACATGTCCAAGACCCACACACTGAGGAGGTGAATGCAGGGTAGAAGGTCAGTCAATCTAACTTTGAGACCAGATTCAAGGCTACTACTCAATATTGTATTAATAAATTAAACTCTTTACATATTTGAACATCAATTATATAGTAAATGCTAATGTTTATTATAATGCCAAAATTCATCAGATTTAACGTTATTAAACACAAAACCTCTAATATAATAATTTTAAATAATTAAACTTAGTGTTAATTGAGAGGCATTTTGGAGGAAAGTATAGAGTAGAATCTTTTTATTTTATAGAGTAGAACCTTTTTATTTTTTTAGAAAAAAAGAAAAAGTCCCTATTTAAATAATATTTTATGGCTAAGACAAGAACAAGATAAAACACAGGGATGCCAATAACATATTTAGAAGATAAAAATTCTACCTATCTTCAAATGAATCAGATTGTGTGGCAACATGGAGGAAAGTCTGTTGACTTCTATTTAAATAAAATGAAAATTTAATGTGTTTAGTTTAGGCCCATGATTATCCAATAGAAGAAACCAAGAAACCAAAAATCTAGCAGTCCTCTGTGTTAATGTGAATAGCTGTGCCCATGCAAAGCTTTCTAGCAGTAGCTTACTTAACCTGGCAATTGCTTTAATCATAAGATCCTGGGCGGTTGAGTAAATGACTCTTTAATAATCTTGAGCACTCCCTTCTAGCAAAGTATAAAGTTGAAATTTGGTTTGTTTAATCTGCACCCTTCTTTGTCTGCACCAAATGGTTCTTTGGATGACTGCTTCTTTGGGTCAGCGGCACAAACTCTTCAGATTATTATTGAATAACTTTTATTAAATCCCTTGCATCACTGCCTGACCTATTCACTAAGCAAAACTGGAAGCCTCTTTCTCATAGAGAGTCACTGTTTACATTGAAATATTATTGGATTTGTGCTCTGAGGCATATTCTCTTTCATAAATTTACAGAAAGCATCTATTTACTGAGACTATCACTTTCCAACCTTGGAAATTGTGCCAGTCAAAGCTGATTATCACCAGTCTAGAATGATGACTTGCAATAACTTAGCAGCATAAAAGAACACTCAACACCAAACTGTGTTAAACACTATGCCTTTCCAACTAGGGCCATTCTGGCTGAATCACTTTCTTTTTATACCCTGGGCATTTTGCATTTCAGTCCTTCCCTGCTTCTTCTAAACAATACTGCCAGGATTTACGCTGTGGAATGCTATGTTTTCTTCTCCTAGAGTCCCATTTCAATCAATTAAGAAGAGTTTGACTTCTGAGTTCATTAGAATGATATCATCTATTGGCTTAGATATGAGAAATATTGACTCGCCACACATAACAAGCATTCAAGTGAAAACTTTTCAATATAATGGCTCTTGAAAAGTTATACTACTTTTCAAACTACTCATATGGGGGATTATTATGACTTTTCAAACACACACCACATGAAATAAACATGCTATAATAAGTGATAGCTTGACATTTTGAATTCAGGCAAAAACACATTCACCAATTTACTTGAAACAACAATTTGTATTAAAAGGGAGATAAATTTGAATAATATACCATCTTTGGGCGAACCCAAATTGTGTTACTTTGTATATTTTATGGTTATTTTAGCTGTTGTGAGTGAGCAATTTCAGTGTTCAAAAGCTTTCTCATGCATAGTCTTTAGTTTTACCTAAAAATGTTTTTTTGGGCTACAATTATATTTTGAAATGCATAACTATGAGCTCTCCAAAAGTTGAAATATTTATGATGAAAATAGTGCAGAAAGGAGAAAAAGAACAAGTATAATTAACTGTCACTATGTTCTATTTTAGGTACAAACCGAATTTACTTCCAAAGTTATTACTTGTTTTTATTGTTCAATCAATATATTTTTATGTCTGTAAAAATTATTTGGGAATTTTGTGCAGATGGAATGCATCATAATTTCCCCATTAAAATTAATGAAAATCTTTTTTCATTTAGTGGTTTTTCACTGACTTGTGGAGTTTTCAAGAACTTAAGTTAGAGAGATACATACATTAATATACACACACATAGAAGATAGAGAAAGTGTTTATTTTTCATAACTATGATAAAAAGCTTCCTGAACATTATTGCTTTTATGAATTTTGGAATACAATGGAATAGAATAGGACATATATGTATACATAGATGATATATAAACACATATACATGATATGAAAACATGTATTTGTATTATATTCGTTCACTTGCAAATACCTTTAGTGGCTTTAACAAAGCTGTAGCTTATATACTGGTTGAAAATTCAGGAACTCGAAGCCCAATGTTCTCTCTCGCTCTCATCCAACCAGTTTGATGTTTTAATTTGGGAAAAACTAAGTCACCTTTTTCATCTGGTTTTTTTAACTATAAAATGAAGACGATAATAAATGCCACTCATTTCATCCCAAATTTCATAACAATGTTAAAAGAATTATGGGCCGGCCCCGTGGCTTAGCGGTTGGGTATGCGCGCTCCGCTACTGGCGGCCTGGGTTCGGATCCTGGGTGCGCACCGACACACTGCTTCTCCGGCCATGCTGAGGCGGCGTCCCACGTACAGCAACTAGAAGGATGTGCAACTATGACGTACAACTATCTACTGGGGCTTTGGGGAAAAAAAGGAGGAGGATTGGCAATAGATGTTAGCTCAGGGCCGGTCTTCCTCAGCAAAAAGAGGAAGATTAGCATGGATGTTAGCTCAGGGCTGATCTCCCTCACAAAAAAAAAAAAAAAAAAAATTAATAAGATAATATAAAATAGTTCTAATTTTTTAGAGATAGTGTTTTGCATAAATCAAAGGTACTTTTGCAGTATTATTTCAATAATGTAGAAAGTGATAGTAGAAGAATGGCATTTATACATAGAAGATTTCCATAAGTAAATAGGCAAGGTAATATGAACCTTACAGTCAATTTAAATGGTTGGCATTATTGAGCTAATTAATTCTTTTTTTCAGTATTTCAAAGGTAAAGAAATTCAAAAGTTAATGATTGCTCATGCTCAAAAGTCACTCTTAAGCTAGGTCTCCTTAATGCCATGGCTTTATTAGAAAGCCATTTTACTCCATATTGTGTAAGATACATATGAATATATATATCTCCAATTAATTCAATGAGTTATTATGTAGTTTAATTAAGATTTTTATCAAATTGCTGAATAAACAAATGTGCTAAAATAATACAGATAAGAAGCATTTAGTTACATGTATTATATCGTACATCAAGAATATGTGAAATAGTTAAAACTAAAATGAGGCAAGTCATCAGGTTTTTTGTTTTCATTCTCCTAGAGAACAGTACAGGAAAATCATTTAAAAGTAATTAATTCTAAGAAATCCATAGATATAATTTTATATTTTAAGAGAAGCAGCATTTTCTCATTAGATAGAATGAGCACTAACATATTTTCAAAATGTAATGACTAAAAATCAGAGTAGTTTTAAGAAATTCTTAAAAACTAAATGGAACACCTTGATTAGGAGAGGCAAATTCAAATAAAGAAAAAAGAAGAGGAAAAATACCATAAAGCAAAATGAAGATAATGAGATTATGACAATGGTTGATGAACACCTCCATATTGATTTGAAAACTTTGAGACGATGAAAATAATAGCCATTACAAATGATTGGTTCATTGACAATATTAAGAAATATTAAGTTCAGATAAAGATGTAGTTTTCACTGCACCTGAGTCAATTATCAGCATCACTAAATCAAAAACGGGCAATATTCAGAACTGTTAAATATTCCAGAGTCTAGTCTAATAACATCTTAATATTATTGAAATTCAACCAATTATCTTTGAAAAGAAAAGTGATTTGCAGGAGCTCTTTGAAGTAAACACAGGGAAGCAATCAAGTGATTTGAATACCTATCATGCAAAATTACCTAGTCAAATAAGTAAAATAGAGGATGAAGTCACAGTTGTAACTACAGAATTTATAAGATGGAGCCACGGGACACCGCTACCCTGGGGCAGACAGACTAGCTGATTCCCTTGTTGACAGTGCCTCATTGAGTCACCCAGTCTTGGGCCTCACCCCCAATCTTTCAGGCTTAGAAATCTTGTTTTTTTTCAGTACAGTGGGAATTGATAGACCTCTGAAGGACAAATTCACATTAGCCAAGCTTGCAGAATTGACATATAAAACGAGAATTACATTTTCATGCTTTTACAATTACATTTTCATGTCATTTTACAATGACAAACACAAATCTCAAGGAGCTGGCACTCAATGTTCTCCGCCATTACGCTTTTTATCCTTGTAATGACACTAGATAGGTACTTACATCATTCACGAGAAGAGCACACTCAGGCTCTGCAGTAGTCCATGGCAGAGGGAACTGTGGTGGCAGCAGTAGGGAATATATTTCTCATAGAGTCTGATGACAAAATCATCAGCACTTGCTGATGGGTTTGGCTATAGATGGTGAGCAAAAGAGGAAGCAAGGAAGTGGAGTCAACATCCGTAGAAAATACTTCTTAGAAATTTGACTGTCAAGGGGAATAGAGACGTAAGGTTAGAGAAGGATGCCAGAGAACCACAGAAGTTTGTTTTGGTTGGTGGTATAGATTGTTATTTGTATTATAGGTAATGCCTGAGAAAGTACAATTGAGGGCTCATGAGTAACATCTACAGTAGCAACAGAACCAATAGTCTATGGCTAACTCTAACAATTTAATAGCTAGAATTCTGACCTGCCCACCTCTCACCCACCTGGCACAGTACTTCCTTATTCCTCCATGCCCAGGAAGTCTTGTAACTCAGGCAGACCATCCATGCTGTGCTGTTAACACTGTTGACAACTGCATCCCCCGCCTCTGATCATTTGACCCCATCACTACGTCCAGCACAACTAGCTTGCCCAGGAGCCCTAGTTGCTGCACTTTAGTCTGAACCTATACTAGAATAGCCATCCTTGGGAAGACACATTCCTCATGCCTCAGGGATGAACCAATTCTCTCCCTCTTCTGGGGACATTGATGCAGACACTTTTCTCTCTTTTCCTAACATGAGTCCTGTTGGCTTAGAATTGCCTTGTACGTTTCACCTTTTAACAACATGAATCCCGAGATCCACACGGCCCAGATTCAGAGCAGAATCACACTCACACACATCCAGCACCAGCAATCGATTGTTTTCAACATCTTTTAATTGAATTTTGACACAATAAAGGGGAAATATAGCACACAACATTTAAAAAATATCATTATTTCCCTCCATCCATATCCCTCACAGGCATGGAGGATCCGTTACTTCTCTATTCTAAATCTTCCTTGAAAAAATAAACCAACCAATACCTCACATTTTTTATCCACATTTTGTGTGTGTGTGTGAGGAAGACTGGCTCTGAGCTAACACCCATTGCCAATCCTCCTCTTTTTACTGAGGAAGATTAGCCCTGAGCTAATATCTGTGCCCATCTTCCTCTATTTTGTATATGGGACACCTCCACAGCATGGCCTGAGGAGCGGTGCGAAGCTCCTCTCCCAGGATCCAAACCGTGAACCGCAGGCCGCCAAAGCACAGCCCGCGAACTCAACCACTATGCCACGGGGCCCGCCCCTTTATCCACATTCTTAATCTTATAACCCTAATTTCTGATTTCTCTTCTGTTGATCTTTTTAAATTTTTCTATTTTTAATTTTTTTGGCATCTTGGATCTGGTGAAGGTGGAACCTCCTTTAGAAGTCATGGGAAAGGCTAGAAATATCCATTTATTAATTTTGCACCTACCATACCTTCACAGCCAGAGGTTTGACTTCTCTCTGATTTCTCCCCATTCACCCAACCCTTTACTGCATGGCTTTAAGTGAAATTCCTTAATCTTACTAGCATCCATGTAGGACTGTTTTACTAAAGGAAAGTAATAATTTCCTCTCCTACCACAGAGGAAATCTGGGGAAACAAAATGTGAGAATAGATGTAAAAATAGTCAGATATGATTTGAGGGAGAAAAAATGAGGAAGAGAAACACTGTTATTTATACTATTTGCATTACTGCTGTGACAATTCTACTACTAGTAAATAAGAAAGGTGAGGAATCTGATATGCTTTATAAAATACATCACTTCACCATTATGTGCATGGCCCTGACACAAGTTCCTGAGGAAAAGACGACTGAGATAAAAGAAAATATTAACAAGGGATTTCTAAACTGAGGCAGGTGAAAAATAAGTGCTTGTGACTGAAGCAAGGGAAAAAAGTTCCTCGGAAAAAATTTTAAATTATTAGGTTGACTTATAAATGGAAAATAAAAGATTAGACTGGCTGCTAAGGGATCTGAAACCTATCAGAGATTTAGGAGGGAATTTACAGATCGTAAACAAAAAAATAAACTCCCTGCTATAACTACAACTCAGAAAATCGAGTCTCCAAGGGCCCCGAAGATGCTTCTTGTATTCTAGTGTAAAATGATTCTTATGATCAGAAGAAAGGAAAACATCCCACTAAGAGCTAGCATATAGCAACTACAGGACTGCCAAGAATTTCTGAACTTCTTACAAAAATTGAGTATTTTCTGGGAAGGGGAGAAAGTTCTTGGGCTGTTCTGTGTTAATGGAAATGGGTAAATGTAATATGAGTATATTAAATTACCAATATATTGTTTCAAATGAAATACTTTGAGGTCATAATTCCTGGAATGTTTCGGTTTAACACTTGACATGTGAGAAAAATCCCACACAAATTCTATAGTTATAGAGGCAAATAACTGAGTTTTCTATTGTTTCCCATTATCTAGAGCAGAGATCCTCTACTATCACGGGGAGCTTAAGAAAGCTATAGATTTCAGGGCACTAGTCTCGGAGATTCTGATTCAGAAAGTATGGGATGCAGTGTGAGAGTCTGATTTTTTAACAAGCATCCTGTGAAGTCCTAATTTAGGCACCCTGTGAACTGCATTTTGAGACACTAGCCTAGAGAATTGAGTTTGAATTTTTTAGTAGTACATTCAAGGCCTGCAACATTCTAAATATAAATTATCTTTTCCATCTTATGTCTCACCACATCCCTCCAGAATCTTCCTCCCCTGCCATCCAGCCTACTTACTGTCATATTTCATGCTTACAGGTCAGCTCTTCTGTTTGACTCAAACTAGAAGACGTCCCCCGCTCCAATGCATCAAAATTCTACTTTAAGGATATTCTCTACTTTTCAACATTTTTTCTATTGAATTACACTTCCTCTCATTTTAAAATATATTTTATGCTTTCTATTTCAAAGTACTTTGTTGTTTACCCCTTAGTTCACTTCATCTTGCATTATAGATTAAAGAGACTTAGATATACTTCTTCCAGTAGAGTTTAAGCTCTTTGAAGACAAACAGTATTCAAGCATTTCAAGAAATATTTGCTTAGCACTTATACAATGGTTCATATCTGGTAGATTAAGATCTCCATATTATTATGCCAAGGAAGTAGAGATTGATTACGTAAAATCGATTGATTACATAGAATTTGAATGTCTGTTCTGAAGGAATCCAGGAATTCCCAAAATGATGTTTATTTACTTGCTCCTCAGGGTGGAATCTATGTTGCACTGCGCAGACCCTTAAGAATTTGTTACAGGAATGAAGTGCCTCTGCTCCTAAAGAAAGATGAGAGATCCATGGAGAATGATCTCCTAGTAATCAGCTGCTGGGAGTACTACTGGTCAACCAGCCTCAATCAGCCCTTCTAGGGAATTGCCTGGGCTGAAGAGAGCGCTTTGCCCAACATGGTCACATCCCTTCCTGAGATAGCCCACATCAAGTGACTGATCCACTTGGAGAGATAAAGGTCTAGACCTCTTGCTCTAATGCACACCAGCTCTGAGGATCACTGCATCTTTAGAGCTCCCTACGAGGTCAGCTGAAGCTCCCATCAAGGCTTCATTGTGCTCAACTTCTCCCTCTGTTCAAACCTACTTCCTTCTCTTCTCTTCTACAGACATTGACCTTAAGAATACTCACTGACAAAACTTCTGCACACGAATTTCTTTCTCTTGTTTCCTGGAGAACCCAACTCGCACAACTCCTTACGTTTGCTGTCGTTACACATAGAATACTATTCCCTCTTATATAGATAGCATGAATCTCATGAGAAATAGTCAACAAGTGTTTATGTAGTGTCAGCTGTGCACGCGGTATTACGCATGCATTCTCTATGTTAATCCTCCAAACACCCCAAATTTGTATGTACTCCTGGAACATTCATGCCTCCAGATCTCAATTCAAATATTTCTTCCTTGGAGGGCCTCTCCCTGGCTACCCTTTCAGAAATAGCTGCCCCTCCACTGCCCCGATCAGTGGGCTTTTATTTTACCCTGCTTTTATTTTAATTCCTAGCAATTACCACTACCTGAAATTATGTTATGTGTTTTATTTATTTATAGAGTTCTGATTTGTCTCTCTAGTAGAATACAAGCTACGTGAGGGCAGGGATTATCTTCTTCACTGTTTTAGCTCCAGTGCCTAGAACAGACACATGGTAGATCCTCAAAATGTAACTGTTGAATCAATGCACACATTTTCACCTTATCTAGTGGATGAAATATTTTATAAGTAGATCGCTCTTGTCTAATCTAAATTCTTAGAATCTTTTTTACTCAAGAGATCCCATTTCTCAGTATGAAATAAATTTTAAGGGACTAATAGCTTCATTGGTATAAAGCAAAGACTGTATTTGAGTCAAACAGGAAAGTTCTGTATGTGGAAAATTGACAAATTCTCAGAAAAAGAGAGGAGAGAAAACTCATTCTAATAAGTGAAATATTCTCCTGCCAAATTAGCAACTTTGCGACAAACAGTGAGCTTGGAGGATGATGGATAACAATATACTGTGATGCAGGGCATTTAACAGTGTAATATGACATTAAATTCTGGAGGGGGAGTTTTTTGAAAAATCAATGTGAAGACTCCCACTGTTGAGGCTGCAGCTGTTCTGTGGAGTGGCAGAGAGATGTTCACGAGAATTCTGAACTCTGTCTAACAATCCCCTCCAAGCCTGTGAACTCCCCGTCGCTTGCCTGTTAGCCTCCTGTCTGGCGGAAAGACCGTGGCTGCTGGGCTGACATTCATGACTGAGAGTTCTGGCCCGGCGCTGCCACTCCCAGGCCAACGTGCTCACACAAAATCAGCTTGTCGGAGCACTAGACAGAAGTTGTCTCTGGGGGGGTGAGCAGTCGAGGGGAGGAGGCCAAGATATTAGGAAAGCAGAGTTTTTTCCCCCTAACACGATGCCATTTTACCTAAAACCATAGAAAATATTTCCAAGTGCTCTACCACATAACCTCTGAAAAAGAATAAATTTAAAATTCTCCATATAATAGAAAAAGGGGAGAAACATATTTGGGGCTGGTATTAGTGAATGAGATATGTTTCCGAGAGAAAGTGGAGAACCCAAAAATAATCATTTCCAGGATACGTACATACCCGATGGCAAAATTGCTCCTAACTTCAGATTTAATATAGTAACACACCAGGCAACTGAAGCACAAAAGCAATAGTAGATATATATCTTTATAAGTCAGTCCTTAAGCTGGGGAAAAATTAAGGCTAGTGGAAATCATCTCACATAAAACAAAACAAAACAATAAAAGTCTCCGTAGGTAATAAGATGAGTTACAGCTAGCATGAACATTATGAGAAATAGTCCACAAGTGTTTACTCAGTGTCAGCTCTACGCCCACTATTATGCATACATCTCCTTCCCCAGGTTATTACTCTTTCCTTAGTATACATATGTGAAAACGGAGGCCAATAGGACTGAGGTGAGTCATGCCAGGTTAGAAAAGCCCTGAATGATCTGGCCACACTGGTCTTTACAGTCTCCTTGTCCCCCAGCTTTCTCCTCTAGCACACTGTGCTTCCATGCTCTGTCTTCTCTCTGCCCATCGAAGGCAGCAAGTGCTTCTGGACTTGGAGCATTTTCCAATCTGATACTTCACGTATTTGGAATGTTCTTCCCCTTCCCTTGTTTCTGTGCCAGTCACTATTCATCCCTTAGGGTTGGTTTAAATGTCTCATCCTCTGAGAGGCCTTTTCTGACTCTCCTTACACATGTATAGGTCTGGAGATCAGCATTGCCTTCCTAGGGTTGGCAAATTTATGGGGGGGGGGGGCAATATACCAATACATATATAATTTCAATATATAATTTTTAGTATATGTAGCTCATGTAATATTTGGGACACACTTATATTAAACTTCATTTAATATTTACTTGAGATTCTAATTTAACTGGATATCCTGTATTTTATCTGGAAAATTTCCCCCAGCCTCTAAATTTCTGTACCCCTGAGGTCTTCTATTTACAGTGATCTGTACTTATACTTCAAATCACTTATGAGATTTTAATTATAAAATTATTTGTGGGATTCTTTTATTTACTGTATATCTCCCCAACTAAACAGTGCCTCTGTGCTCATCATTATAATTTTGGTAGCTGAAAAAGTGCCTGACTTATAGTAAGTACTCAACGAATCTGACCTGAATAAACAATGCCGTAAAGCCGTGATCAAAATCCTGGTATGCGTGATCCCATAGTCCATTGTTTTTTTCACCCCTCCAGATGGCTGTATATGAAAGATGTTTGTCAAACATGCATCATATAGATTTACAAACATTGAAAAGCCAATTTATTATCATACTGATAATGGAAGAAAATAACTGTCAGATCAGAATCCCTTTTCTGAATTTTTCCCAATTCTGCTAATTGCTCGTTCCCCATCCTAGATATTTCATCAGTGAAATTGTTGAAACTCTTGACATTCCATTTTATTTAATAGAAACTTAAATGTAGTTCCCTGCAGGATATGGACATGGCTATTTCCTTTAATAGAACACAGTCTCAATGATGAAAATATGGCACACAGTGTTGTTATTGGTTCTGTTCACGAACAAGAATTTCTAAACCATGCAAGGATGATTTAGTGATCCTATATCTTGCCAAAGGCTTAACATTTCCAAATAAGCCTTTGCACAATGAAGTGTAAAGTTCATGGGCTGCTGTTGCCATGAGCTTTACATAAGCAACCTCTAGGAATTGGTTCAATAGCCAACTCTAAAATTTTGGATGGCCAAGACCCACTGGGCTGCTGTCAACTTTGGTTAAACTGGTTATATTATTTGTGTACAGAAAAGCAGAGAGTACTCAGGATAAATATGTTTGCTATTTTCTTCTTTAAAATTCTATAATAAAAGTATTATACCTATACAAAAGAGAACTTCTCTTATCGTGAGACCATTAATTGAAGACAGGGAGATTTTTCATATGCAAAAATCCATTCCAGCAATTGTCACCAAGAATATTCCCAGGCCTTTCTCATTTATGTGTTCAAATGAGGGACTTCAAATATTAATCCTTACAGCACAGTGGCCTTTGCTGCCTCCTGGATGACTGTTGGACCTCTCGTATTTCTGGAAATTCCTAAAAGGGTCTCATGTTCTTCAACACCTACTTATATTCTCTCTGATCACTCCGTCTACACCAGTTTTGTGAGCAACTAGACTCTAAAACTCAGACTGGTTTCAATTGGAATTAATGCTGAGAACCCAGGACTGGAGGTCTGCAGGTCAAGAGAGACTCTACTGTCTGCTTTATTCAGAGCAATTATTCATGTGCACTGTGCCACCTTATCCCCATTTTATAAACAACAAAATTTATACTTGTTCTATTTACTTCTCGTGTCTTTTTGAGAAAATGAAATGATTTAATAAGTGTGAAAGCATATTAAGAAAGTTGAAAGTGCTAGACAGCTATATGATATTTGTAATTCTCTCTGAACACGACGCTAACTTGTATTATGAGACTTCTATTTAGAAAGATAAGACCTAATATAAATCTACACATTCCAATACAAGCAAAGGATAGAACTTAAAAAAGTAATTCATTCTTTTTGGAAAGATAAACCTATTTGGAAATTACGTATTATTTGATTTGTTTTCAGATCTGAAACAATTACCCATAATGATGCCTCTGGCCATAATTAGTATTAGAAACATAAGTCATTTATCAAATACATGCCAGCTAAATTATCAAGAGCATTCAGAAGAGACTGTGTCCCAAACTTTTCCAGTCAATGAACAAAAATAAAATAAAATAAAATACTGGGCCTATGAAATACAGGATATAGTTAAATTCAGTTTTTATCAAGTTTTATGGGCAAAATTTCTACTGAGAATTCACTGTTTCATTATCATCATCATCAGTATTATTATTGTTTCTTAAAACTTGCTACAAAAATAGAGTTGAGAAGGACCCAAGTGTTGAGAAGGACCCAAAATCTTCTCATGTGAGCAGCTGGGGAGACAGAACCAAGGAGGTGATCTTCCTAGCAGATCAGAGACCATAGCCCGAGTGTCTGATTCCCTGGCTAATCCTTTATTAACGCCTCTCTACTCTTGGGTCCTGGTTTATCTTCAGAGTTCAATAAAGATTATAGTAAGTATTTATAAATTGCTTCAGATATGGTGAATTAAACAAATTAAATAGAATAGCATCTTAATAAACAAAATAATCTTGGGAATTAAACTAGGAAAATATATTGTATTATAGGGATGAGAGTAGGGATTTTGGTAGAGAGGTAAGAAGGGAAAGTGGCTTTGTTGTAATACTTTTAAAATACATTGTTTAAATTCAATAAACAGTTATTGAAATTCTACTGTAGTAGCGAGCTATCTATCTATATCTCTATATATCTATATCTTCATAACATATAAACAACTAGTTTCCATTGATTTTGTTTAGCAAATGTTGAGTACCTATTGTACAGCAAATAGGTACCGGGTATGCCTTTGAGCTTATATAAATGAAAGACACAGCATTTCTCAAGGGGCTGATGGTGAAGTGGAATGATTATGGTATGCATCAATTAACATGGAAACACAATTTCTGAGTAGTTCTTTGAAAATTATTGAGGCTTTTGCATAACATTATACTGGAAGAACAATCTCAGAGTGTTTAAAAATTAAAATATTAGAATGAAACATACATACTAATCTACAATATAAAGCACTAATTTAAATAAGGGGAACTTATATCTTCTTTGGAAAAGATGTATAGAAGGGAATTGTGGGAAAAAAATCACTTTTATTGCATCTTTCAGTCTTAAGGAACCACAACTAATGTTAAGATTTCTGATTTATTTCTAAAATTGCAGTAAAAAAAAACGTTAGCACCAGGTACTTTTTCATGAGTTAAAAATAATGAACAATGATATAAAAGCCAATATGACATGAAAAGAAGCTGATGGAAAATGGAAAATTTTAGAAGAAAATATCTATCATCTATAAAATATCATCACTTGGTCTCATTTTAAGAAATTTAGGCATATTATCTGAAGCCATGCCTTCTTGAAATTTTTTTTAATATAAATCCAACTCCCTATTCACTACTTTTCTGAGTAAAATCTTAAATTAAATTACTTCTTTGAAAGACTGGGCAAATTCAACTCATAAAATCATGTCTATGTACTAGTGATACCAATTTTATCACTCACCTTCAATTTTTTAAATAAAAAAATACTTAAAAAGTTGTACCTTAGTTTCAAATAGCATTCAAACCAGGTCTTGTCTGTTCAAGTAAACAACTCAATAAATATAAGACTTATCTTATATTACAAATGATTTACCAATGAATGTCAAAAAATATATTCCTTTTAACAAGACAAGAAAAAATTATAAAAAGTGACATTCCATTCTGCATTTACAAAGGATATCTGCTCTTAACAAATCCATGACTTGCACTTAGTAGTTTTTGTTTCAGAGAAAAGAAATAACCACCAATTTACTGAAAGGTTCTTGAAGATTATAAATAACTCATTATCTATTCTAATTTCTTTCTATCTTTATTCCACTAATTTCACATTTGGACTCCAATAGTGACCATCTTTTCATTGAAACTTTTCTTCTAAATGGTTTCAGAGCAGCCGCCAGCTTTTCTCCCTCTAATGTTTCTTATTTTTCTCTTTCCTCCTTATCTCCTTTAATTGTGCACATTCTCTGTTACTTCCTCTTTTTAAATGAATCCCTATCCAACTGAGGGAGCTCTTTTTTCCTCAGGGTTCTGACTTTCATGTCTATACTAATAAATAGCAAGTCTGATTGCCACTTCTGTTCCCTCTACTCATTTATAATTTCCAATGCCTTTGAGACCTTTAAACTTGAAAATCCCACCCAAGTCTGAAACTCAACAGGCCGTCTTTGGGGTTATTATCTCCTATCCCAACCAACTCTACTGCTCAACTGCTGTGCCTTTGCTAGAGAAAACCATGTCCAAATTATTGGGATTCTGTACCTTGAGATTTCTTTGATTTATATTTCCTATATCAAAGTATTTTCCAATTCCATAACTCTTGTATTCAATTTTTATTTCAATAAATACCACACAATTCAATAAAAGCAGTCAAATTTACAGAAAAAAATTAACCAGTGATCAATTAACTAAGACAAAAACAGTTTACAATTTAGGTGCTTAATAGGGTTCTGCTGTATATAGAACTAAATGATAGAAATAAAGGGTGTCCCATTGCCATGAGGTTTTATTTAGAAACAGAAATGAACACACCAGAGGAACTAGAATATTTTTAAAATTTTTATCTGAATCACTATCCCTTTACTAAATTAAAGAAAAATCAACATGTGAATTTAAAACCTAAGGTTTTCTTTATCCTTTTAGACATTTAATCATTTCTAATCTTTTCAGACTCTCATTGAATACACCCTTCCTCTGAGGGCACTGGACATTTTAAGGGACAAGATGTCTTTTCCATCATTTGCATGGAATAATGAAATATTAGCCAGAAAACCAACATAACTGCAGATAAAGGAGTTTTGCGTGTATGAATTTGTGTAGTGAACTAACATCAACTCCAAATTAAACCAGCTAGATTCCAGAAAAGTAGAATGTTACAGATGGTAGTAACATAAGGCTTATAAAAACACAAAATGCAGTATTTCTAACAAACATGCTTGTTTCCAATTTTTTTAAATAAATAAGTTTTGTATAGTTTAATGTTTCCCCACCAAAGTTTCTTTCAGCACACAAACAGATTTTCCTCTTCAGGCATCTCTCAAACCTAGAATTAAGTGTCTGAAATGTACACTGTAGAATCACCAAGATTTCTGTAATTGTTACAGCTTCTAGAATAACTCTGATGTGTAACCTTTTCTGAAGATTTTTTCAAAGTTCTTATTAGTCTTTTACCAGTTCTGTTTGTTCTCTTAACAGCTCATTTGGTGGGAGAGAGAGATTTTGTTCAATCGTATCACAGCTGGCTTTCTCTAGATGATAACTACCTGCATATTACACTGGATTACACTTTTATTGCAAATACAACAAATAGCCTTGAGCCACTCTGCTGTTTCAAGGATTTTAAAAGTTCTCCCTCATCAAGTATTGACTTTTTGCAACTTTTGCCACCAGGTACAAATTGTATTTCAATGGCATGCTGATCTCCAGGAGAGGTTTGTTTATACAGTCATTCTCCAGGGACACTGGATGTACAATGCTTTTTGTTCAAGAGTAGCTGATGCTTTGTAGAGCTTTATGGAGACATACAAGTCAACGGTTGGCTCTAGGGACCCACAAAAACCACACACTGCTCCATGAGAAGTTGCACTGAAATTATATCAAACGTAACGGGGACTGAAGTTGTGCAATAGAAAAGAAGTCACCCAGACTAGAAGTGGATGGTAGTGCATGAAAAATAATTAAGGAGATCTTCCTTTTCAAGTTCTTGTTCATCCTGCTTGGGCCTTAATCACAGGATTATCATAGTGCAGGTAAAAACTAAAGCATATCTCTGAAGGCTTTCGTCTGTCTTTGGATTTTTTAATTATACAATAAAATTCCAAGAATAAAAGATCTTCTAGAGTATATATTTTCTATTGTCACATGCTTTGTATGAAAACCATCCCTATATTCTTTGAGTAATGTTAGAAATGAAACGAAACAAGTATCCCACACTGAAGCCACTTTGATAAAGAGACAGAACAAGTAGCAATGGTTTTGAGACCTTACAAGTTTTGAACTCAAAATACTTTAATATTATTAAATGTATATATACATTTTAAAATAAAGTTTGCAGAACTAGATCACCCCATGTCAAAAACACTGGAATATTTAAAACATTCTTATAGAAGTATATATAAATTTGGAAAGCATTTTCATCACAAACTTCTTATCTATTTTTATTTTTGGAAAATTGCTGAAAACTGAAACAAAAATAATAAACTTACAAAATTGAAACTTTTATCATATCAGCTCAGTTTAACTTATGTTTTGGGTATCTACTCTATGACAGGCACTCTGCTAGGCCTTGAGAATACATGACTTGAACAGTTCCTGCCCATGAGGAACTTAAAATCTAGTGAAAGAGATGGATATGTGAATACTTAATTCCACTTAATTCCACTAATCTGGTGACTATAGAAGGATGTTCCGGACATGCAAGGTCAAACCCGGGTCTCAGGGAGGGTTTCTTTGAGAATATAGTGTCTAGCGTGGCAATTTCATATGATTCAACATAATAGACTATTTTGGCTTTAGTAAGGTGGGTGGATTTTAAGAAAGTAAGACTAGAAGCGGGCAGATCAGTCGGAAGACTCTTGTAGTAAGACATGAGTTAGAGACTGGGCTAGTGAGAGGAGAACACCCAGGAAATGAGATCACATTTAGATAACCGGAGCATAAATTCAGCTCATGCTGTCATGGTTTCTCATGTTTACATGTTGTCTTATCTGCTTGCTCACTCATACCAACTTTGCTAAAATATTTGTAGAAATTCAGATGAAATCTATGGAAGTTCACCTTAACTCTATTTTTTTTTTTTTTTTTTTTTTTTGCTAAGGAAGATTTGCCCAGAGCTAACATCTGTTGCCAGTCTTCTTCTTTTTGCTTGAGGAAGATTCACCCTGAGCTAATGTCTATGCCACTCTTCCTCTATTTTGTATGTGGCTCACCACCATAGCATGGCCATCAATGATGTATGTCTGTGCCCAGGAACCAAACCCAGGCTGCTGAAGCAGACCGTGCCAAACTTAACCACTACATCATGGGCCCAGCCCCTTGACTCTATTTTTCTATTGGCTTTTTTTCTGAGTTTACTAGAAGGAGTTTGAGCCTCTCATTTCTAGTGGACTGCTGGCTCAGGAATTGTTTTCCAAGGTAAATATTCTGGTAGTCTCAACATGGCTTTGTTGTTTAGGACCAAAGCAGAAAGAAATAAACCTAAACTATCTATATTAATGCGGTTATCTAAAGAATGGCTTATCATTTGAATTTGTTTCCTATATAACAATTGGATAGCACACAAAAGAATTTGAAATAACTGAGATATTTACATTTAAAAATTCACTATAAATCTCTGCAATATCTTTCATATAGGCACATTAGGAAAATTTGAATCTAACCAGGGCTTTAGAATGATAACTATTTCGTCTCTTTTGTTAAAGACCACCAGGAGAACTAATAATTGAAATGTTATTTGTTAACAGCCTTTATTTTGGGTCTAAACCTCATAAACTTTGTATTATTAACATTGACCATTAATTTGCAATGCATCAATTGAATTTCTAGCAGCTTGGCAATAGAATTAAACTACCCCTAGGCATGACTTATAAAGAGACAATTATGTACCCTTCGTGTATATAATTGATGTTCTGTATGTGATAACAAAATATTATATTACCAGCATAGAACTAACATACTCATTCTGAATGATTGCCTCTGATTAATGTAGGCTTGCTTTTTCATCTTCCCAATTTTTTATAATCTCTAGCATAACTGGCTGCTACCAATATAAAAGAATATCCAAGGTAAGTGTGAGAAAGTACAGCATTTGGAAATTTAAAATGACTAGATATCATTATCCACTCCAATATGCCCCAGGCACCTCCAGAGGAAATGGGATGGAAGAAGGTAAGAAACTTTCACACTCTCCACAACTTTGTGCAATGGAAGCCCTCTCACTAGCATTAAATTTCTTTCAAAAAAGTGGGAAGAGGGGGCCGGCCATGTGACGGAGCAGTTAAGTGCGCGCGCTGCGCTGTGGCTGCCCGGGGTTCGCAGGTTTGGACCCCGGCTGCGCACCGATGCACCACTTGTCAAGCCATGCTGTGGCGGCGTCCCATATAAAGTAGAGGAAGACAGGGACGGATGTTAGCGCAGGGCCCATCTTCCTCAGCGAAAAGAGGTGGATTGGCATGGGATGTTAGCTCAGGGCTAATCTTCCTCACACACACAAAAAAAATTGGGAAGAATTTTTGTTTCTGGGCAGTAATCAAAAATATGAATGACAATGGAAGTTCTAAGTGAATGTCTGTATGCTCTGGGGTAATCCAATTCAAGAAATACAAATATTTTCCAACAACTACTATACTTTGGGCACTGTTTTAGGTCAAGTTAATGTTCCTAATGGCATGGATCTTACTTTCTAGTAAGACTGACAATAAACAAATAAATAGTTACACATCAGTGATAGTGATAAATTATGTATAGAGAATAAATTAGGAGAAGGGTAATGAGTGCCTGGGGATGATATTATGTATAGTACAGTCAGGGATGGCTTCTCTGTACAGGTGACATTTGAACTCAGTGACTGATGAGAATGAGTAAGTCATGCAAAGATCTGAGGGAAGAGGTTTTCAGGGTAGAAAACAGCAAGTGCCATGGCGCTGGAGTGAGAACGGACTTGGACTCTTTAAAGGTAAGGAAGAAGGGCAATGTGTTTGAGGTTTTGTGAGCATAAGGGAGGATGGATGGAGATGATGTGCAAGAGGTCGGAAGGCTCAAATTGAGCAAGGCTGTTAGATTTGAATAAGAGGTTAGATTGGAAACTTCCCATGCGCAATCCAACAGTAGATTTGGTTTTCTTTGTCTTCAGGATCTGACGATTTCTCAGAGCTTCTATCACTGTAGTCCTATTCACTGTAACTTTTCACTTGGAATTTTATAATATTCTCCTAAATTATATCCATGCTTCCACCTTTGCACTGTGGTCTTAGCATATCAGTCAGGGATCCTCTTAAAACAGAGCCATCTATATGGTCCGTAAACTGTGCCTTTGAGTAAATTAGAAAAATACTCACTATGAGCAGATATATTTGAAAAATGAGCACCATCTGGGCAGAAGAATTAGAAAAATTACCTCCCTGGGATTTCAATCACTCTCATCCCCCACCCCGCCAAGCTTCTATGCAGTGCACAAAGCATACAACTGCAGAAGATATTCCCAGCAGTCCCCAGGTCCCTTTCTTGCTTTATACTTCTCCACCGTCTTTATCTTCTAAATACTACTTACTCATTCGTTATTGTATTTACCCACCCCCTGCCCCCACTAGAATGTCAGTTCCGTGAGGGCAGATCCTTTGATTATTTTGCTTACTGCTTTAGCCTCAGCTCTCAAGATAGTTCTGGCACATAGTAGGTTCTTGATAAATATTAAGTGAATGATGAACATCACTGTAACATTTTAACCACCCCGGCTGCTATTGGAGAATGAATCTTAAAGGACTAAGTGTGTTAGCAGGAAAACCACTTAGGAAACCATTACAGTAATCTGAGCCGTGGTCACTTGGATCAGGGTGACGGCAGGAGAAATGGAGAGAAGTGGATGGCTTTGGAATCCATTTTGATTGGTAAAGCAGACATACTTGCAAACAGACTGGATATGGAGAAATAGGGAAAAGGAAAGAGTCAACAGTGACTTCTAAGGGTTTAATTTTAGTAACTAGGTAGACGGGAATGCAATTGACTGAAATGAGAAACACGGAGAAGAGATTTGAGTGCTGATGGATGTGGTGGGGTGGAAACTAGGGCAGATGTCTCGCATTAATTTTCTTTTATTTCTCTCTTCCTCTTCTTTGATGAACAAATATATCAATTGTTCCCTTTATGGGTTTTTTTCCTCCTTTTGAATTTATGCTCAGAAAAACCTTCCTCACTCTGAAGTAATTATGTATATTTTTAGTTGTTTTAAGATTTCATGCTTTTGTATTTAAATTGTTGCATCATTTGGAATTTATTTAGACATACAACATCGAGTTCTACTTTAATTTTTCCCAAACATTTAACTAATTATCTCAGAAGCTTTTGTTCATTTGTTGAATAACTCTTTTTTTCCCACAGGTTGGAAATATCGCTTTTTTCATATACCAACTTTTTATATATACTTGAATATGTTTCTGAGATTTCTTTCTCTTCTGTTAACGTTAATGTTCAACATCATATATTTTCAATTAATGTAGGTAGGTCTCCTCATTTTTTTTTATTTTCAAAGTTGGATTGGTTATTCTTAACCATTTATTCTCCCTAATAAATGCGTTTATGATTCTAACCCATTTTTTGTACCTCAATCAAATTATCCTATTTAAATAATTTAGTCTCTCATTTCAAGCTCCCCCTTCTTCCCCACTGAAATTTTCTGTATGGTCCAATCATAAAGGGCTAATCAGGGTTCATTTCTCTTCGTGTTACACTTGCTATGTACCTTCTTAGGATATTTTCCCTCTGCCGAGGGAACCTTGTACTCTTCCTTTAAACCAAATTAGAGGCCTCTTATTAAATTTAGTTTAGTGGCTCCATTACCAATGTCTTTATAGTAGTATATCCATCTTCCCTTAATACTGATCTCACCATATTGTAATTTCTTATATTTGTGTCTCTGTTGTTCAGTAAACTGTGAGTGTCTTCAGGTCTTGTCCATGTTTGTATTTCCAGAATCTCTCACATTTCCAGTCATTTAATAAGTGTTGAATACCTGATTGTTTAATGAATAAATAAATAAACATGTTAATATTGCTATTTTGGCCTCCATCAATCTTCAATTTTCCAGACTAAAAAGCCCCAGTTCTTTTAAGTAGTTTTTATATGACACTTCACAATTTTGGAAACGCCAGTTCGTAACTATTTCTCAAGTTAACTACTAACTGCTAAAATGCCAAAATTGAACATGCGAGTCCATATATCATCTAACCTCAAAAAAAGCAGAATTGGTCTTTATTTTCTTGCCATAGACATTATACTTCTGTTAATCACGGCTTTAAAACTGTCTTAGCTTTTTAAATAGCATGTCACATTATGAGTTTCTGTGCAGTTTGTAGTCAACTAAACTCCCAGGGCTTTTTTATTGACTGACTGTTTTCCCACACTCATCTATCCTTATTTAAACAGTTTTTAAAGCAAAACTTTACATATATGTGCTTAAATTCATCTTTTTTATTCATTCTAGACCATAGAGATAAAGTAAAATTATGATTTAATCGTCAAACATAATATCTATTCCACCCAAATCTGCAAATTTGCTAAGTATGTTTTCTATTTCTTCACTCCTTACATGAATGTTGAACATCCCAGAGCCTTGTCACACAGCACCAGAGACCTCGGCATTTGATTGATCATTCACCCAAACTATATTTTTCCAAAGGATTTGTAAGTTTCATGAGAGACTTTGCCAAAAGCTTTCCTGAAATCTATGACATCCTCTTCATTTATCTTCTTAGTAATCCTGTTAAAACCCTTTTTTAGATTTGGCTTAATGCAGAATAGAAATAACAAATCCTAGATCTGAGTGATATTTTTAATACATTTTATCACTGTAGAAACTATAGTTAGAAATGGCTCTGGCACTATTTCTATGTAATTCTCTTGTTTCTGTCCTCTCTATTGTGTCAGCTTCATCTGCGGAATGCCTTCACCCAGGAGAGCAAAATGGCTGCAGCAGTTTAGCTTCTGCAACCCACATCATCCAGAGAGAAAGAGTGTCCCAGGGTCAAAATTCCTGGAGAAAGTCTTGAGCTTTAAGCTGATTGAATCCCCCTGCACCCTTTGTTACTCCCTGGGGTCAGGAAAAGTTATGCAATGGTTGTTCAAGCATAAGTTAACCAGTGTTCATGGACATGAGGCTGAGTTGGTGAATAGAGTAAATCCTTTTCAAAACCCATTGCTGCTATGCAGGTAACAGGAACATAATAGAAGTTGAGGAGAAAATTAACAATGTCTCCAGCAGACACAGATAAAGACAAACACATAGGCAGTATATGAGTGGTCAATTTTGAAATAGTTGCAAGCTTTCTGGCTGGGGTGATTGAACAAGGCATTGTGTACATGGCCATACATGATTGGAATTTACAAGGTGGAGAATATTTTCTTATAAGGAACAATAGAAAGCACATTTCAGGAAGAAGAAACGATATTGGGTCATTTTCAAATTTGATTGGCCAGTGTCTAACATCTTTGTTTCAGCCTTCTTGATACAGTCCTATTTTTATAGTTTGAGGGAGAAATATATTGGGAAATGGTGGATCTGTGACCATGTTTTCTTTTCTTTTACCATAAAAGCCCTCAGGGACTATGTGTTTGTCTGAGCAAGCTGTCAGCCAATTAGAGTTTACTGCTGAAGAAGAAGCTGGGAAAGTTAATCCTGCTCCTTCAAGGCATAGTTAGAAAAGAAATATGAATTTTAAGTAGTACACATTATTTCATCCACTGAGAACCAAGAAAGACTAGTTAGGCAGGAAGAAGAGAGGACAATTTTAATGGGCTCATTTAAACGGGAAAACCACAGCATACCCAGAAGTCATTTCTTTCCCTTGGCCTAGAATTGAGAAATGGGGGAAAGCATTGATGAGTTGATACTGACATTTAAAGCCCCCTTCTTCAGCACTGTTCTACATATTAGAACTGCTATAATTTATCATTGCACTAGAAATCAGGAGCTATGTATCCTCTTCCAATGCTAATGACCTTATGTTACTCCCTAGCCCTCTCTTGTCTTCTGAGTCCTCTTGTGTAAAAGAAAGATAATAATGACTGCCATGGATTCCTTAAAGTGGTGATGACATATCTGCTGAGAAATAAATCTCCTCGTGGAGCATAATAATGCATTTAACCAGCATATGTTCTATTTAATTTCTTTCCCTTCTGGGCAAAGTCTTTAGGGTCAGAAAGCCATCACAAATCACCTACGGTCATATCATGCACCAGCCTGTGGGCCCTCTGCATCGGCGTCATCCAAAGAGGTTTTATAAAAACACATACATTGCATCCTCACTTATGGAATCTTCTGATTCATTTGGTCTAGGATGGGAGCAGGAAATCTGTTTTTTTTTTTTCCCCCTAGATGATTCTGATTCTCAGGTTTGGTAACTATTGATCTCGTCCAACCACGTTATTCAGAAGATAAGAAGACTGGCCTTAATTGGAAGAACTGAGTAAATTCCAACCAACCAGTCAATTCATTGGAAGCACTAATCCATAACAAATATTAAGACATTATATGGATGCTAAAATATCATTGGAAATGTTAAAAAATTAAAGAAATTACATGAAAACCTCTCCAGTGTGTAGTAGGGATATAAAAGAAATAGTTTGGCAATAAAGTGCCTGGAGTGTTTAGGAGTGGGGAGAGGAGAAGATTAAAACTACCAAGTGGCATTTGTAACTACTTTGGACCTCTAAACTTTCCACTATGGAAACTAGTTCCTTTATTGCAAAGAAGACCTGTAGGTCTGCAAGGTGAGCCATCCTACCGGTGATCCTCTCTCTCCTCAGTTTTCCTGATCAGAGCACAGTTGCTCCTCTAAATGAATGGAATGGAGAACTGAGACTTCCAGAGGATTGATTTGAAGGGACTGTCCTGTTTGCCTTCTTGTCTCTGTCCAGCCCTGCAAAGTGACTTTCCTAAAGCTGTACAACTAATCTGAGGCAGATTTGAGATTATATCTCATGTCTTTATTTCCAAGTTTAGTCTCATTTGAACACCTCACACGGTCCCACTTACATTTATCTTTAAAAATGCCTTAGCAGGGGCCGGCGTGGTGGCGTAGTGGTTAAGTTCAAGAGCTCCGCTTTGGCGGCCTGGGGTTCAATCCTGGGCTCAGACCTACATGCTACTCATCAAGCCATGCTGTGGTGGCATCCCATATACAAAATAGAGAAAGATGAGCACAGATGTTAGCCCAGGGCTAATCTTCCTCAGCAAAAGGAGGAAGATTGGCAACAGATGTTAGCTCAGGGATGATCTTCTTCACCAAAAATAAAAAATGCCTTAGCAGAGTTACTTTCAATTAATGAATGACCAGGGCCTCACATTAACAGATCCTAAGTCTCTCTTCCATTCACTATTAATAAAGCTGGCCGTGTGAGTTGGTACTTGGAGGACAGTATATGCACACTTGGATCCCTGTGTTCAGGCTCTCTGTCAGCCCCAGGGAGCTGCAGAGTAGAGCTAGAGGAATGTCAGGAAAGAAGGACAAGCAATAAAAGTGCCATATTCCAGTGAAAAGTATTAACAGGTTATATCCTAAAGATTATATGTGTGTATATATTCGTGTGTGTGTGTGTCTGTTGTCAATGTTTATGGCTACAGGACTACTACACTTAGTCCCTACTAACCATTTAGTTTTTACAAAGTAAACTAAACACAAGAAAAGTGGCACTATCTCTTAAAGCCTTAAAATTAAAATTAAAAGATATATCCCACTTTAAGAAATTTGATAAATGGAATGTAGACTTACAACCATAAATCAAAGTATAATAATTTATATTGAGAAAAGATTTTTAGACATTAAACCCTCTCTTTAAATACCAGTTCTCCTACTGCATTGTTTGTATTTTGTTCAAAAATAACCTAATAGAGAACCCTAACTTAAACCTAAAATATTATAAGACACTATGAATAGAAGATTTACCCACAATTTGAAATGATAAGTGGTCATGTGGTCATAGTGTAAAAAAAAAAAATTGAGAGGAGGAACCTAATCTTCATATGTGAGAAAAAAGTGTTCTGGAAAATAAGTTCAGAAAATATTCCATACTTTTGAAGATTTTCAAAGTATATTAACATAATTAGGGCTCTGAAAAAGCCTGCAGCAAATAAATTGTTTTATTTCCCTCTACCATTTTTCCCCAAGCTTACATGACCACAAAACAATTATTTAACATGACTTAAATACCTTCTGATACTACTATTCAGAATAGCAGATCCAAATCAAATAGAAAACAGATTTGATTTTACACCTTCCATAACAATAACGTACAGCATTGTAACTCGATTTATGAGCTTTTCAAGGGCTGAGTCTATACACTGTAGTCTTTTGTATTCCCTGCAAGATCTAACGCAGTGTTGGGTCGATAATAGATGCCTAATCAATAACTTCTAAATAAATCACTGAGCAATACGTCTTTGGCATATGCTTCACATAGGAAAAGGAAGAATGATTATTTTTGTCCTTCTAGAAACAAAGTTACTTTTTGTTGTCTTCAGAAGTATTAAAATCAGCCTTCGTGATCATTGCTATTTCCATTTGTGGCCTGCACATCACTAGTTATAACTTGTTTAAGGAAGAAACAAAATGTGACTAGATTTGTCTGCTCACCTCAAGGGAAATAGAAAATTGTAACTAGTCAGCAGAGACTAGACTGACATGTATCAAGATAGCAATATGTGATAGAAAGAGCTGAATCCCAACTCTGCCCCCATTAGCAGCTCTTGTCCCAAGAGGCTGAACTCGATGGGCTGCATCTTTAGATTCATTGTCCCTCTGACGTCAGCCAATAGGGGGCAGGAGGGAAGTAGGGCTAGGATATTCATTCCTTTACTTTTCTCCTGTTCGGGTAACTGGGTTGGCTGTGGCCTTTTACTAAAGGCCACTTAGCCTCTCTGGTGGTCCACTCTTGGGTTCCAGGAACTGCTCTCTCCTGTTTGTCTGGCTGAGTGGTGACTTTGTAAAATTACTTAATTTCTTTTAGCCTCAGTTTCTTCACCTGTGAAATGAGGATAATAATATCTATCCTTTCTACCTCATAGGCCTGTGGGAGGATTTAACTAGTCGAAGTTGGTTTTATTTCCCTTCCCAAACTTTTTTATTTCTAGAAGATGACCAAGAAACATTGCATGCAAACTGAAGTCTTGCCCTTGCTTCACAGAAAAGATATTCTTCTGTGAAACATAATTCCCACATTGAGCCCTGTGGTGACCAAAAGCCAATCAATACTCTTAGCGCAGTACACATTGTGTGCATGGGTAGAGAGTTTGTGTGGTAACTTTGGAGAGAAGGGAGACCTACACAGAAGAGACGCCCCTACTAGAGGACTCGCACAGGGTAACAGTGATTTGGATAACCTGGGGCCTTTCTTTATGTAATTAACACACAAAGCCCATCTTCTAGGGCATTTGGGAGCAAAAGCACCAAAATAGGATAACAACGTACTATTGGAATGAGGTCAGCCACGCTTCTTCACGTATGCAGTGTGGGTGAGGGGCTGCTGTTTGGAAACTCTATGGCTGCAAGTGGCTTTTAAATAATAATAAAACCATACATTCACAGTCAATGTATATTTGTTGAATCTTTCCATATATCAGACATTCACTAGCACATCGAAATATGATATTCATTTATTTAAGATAAAGCAACTCAAAATCAATAGAAAACTGTTAGACCTAGAATTTTCCTTATAAGCTAGTCTGTGTTGCTTATTTTTTGCACCAATGCAAATAATAAGGTAAAAAGAGCTTTCATATCCTTGTCTTAGAATAGAGACAGCATTTGTGATTTAATTTCCAAGACACTTCTTCTTGATAGGAAGCTTTCTCACACTGTAATAGTATATAGACGGGTGGAAAAAGGCTGATTGCTCTCATCTGCTTCTCCACTCCATGCTGGATTTTATGTGTCCTTCTCCAAGTTTTGTGCATAGCTGAAGAGGATGCTAATTACGCAGAGAGAAGTGTCTTTGGTTGAAGGTAGATCATTAATGGTAGTCTTGGACAGAACAATTAAGTGAAGGCCTTCTTCAAGCATTTATTTGTTTAATTGATTTTAACAAAATCACAAATTAATCAGATCAGTAAGTAAGAGAAACCTTGGAAAGTAAATAATCAGCAATACATGAGATCTAGCCGCATATAACAGACTGAACTGCTTTGTGCCGGATAAAAACCCCATACGTCACACACACACACCAATAAGCCAGCATGAGATATAGTAACGCTGTGCAGCTATTTTAGTTAGGATAGTAAGAATTTACTCAGTTTTTACTATTATTCTCCCAAGTTTATTTTATCATTTGTTTTTATATTTTATTAAGTGGAATGGAGGAAACCATAAATAAAACATTATTATTTATGGCAAATCTGTTGGGTGTAGCTCAATAAACTGGACTGAAGTTTCTAAGGCAGGACCCCAAACTCAATGAAATTAGATGATTTATTGAGATCTTCAAAACGAACTTGAAATAGTATATAAAAAGGCTGTGGTCAATAGCCATATTAATCATAAAAGTGTTGACTGGCTGCAAGTATTAAATAAATTTAACTTTTATAGGGTGTCTCACATAGTTATGTCCTTCAGGGATAAAACACATTCCCTGTTGCCTTAGCTTCAACTTGAGCCAAGAAACATGGCATAGATCAGCATGAAGTCAAACATTGACTAAAATTAAGCAACTTAATGCACATCTAACTATAAAGTATTTAATATACATGCTAAGAAGACAGAATTTCTGTGTTTTAAGGACCTCCATCCGCAGAACTGTAAGCACTGAATTTCCCTCTCACAGAAGAGAGAGAGTTGCTTTGGTTACTTTAAGGAAGTCAAGATTTTTCCAAACAAATTGTAGACAATATTTCTGAATGATCTTTCATCTTTTCTGCATTAACACAAGAAAATGTAAAGTTTAAAATTTCCTGTCATGACTACACAGACTATAAACTCCTACACGTTTTCCTCTATTCTCTAGCAAAAAAAAAAATGTATTTTTCTTTTTATCTTTTTCTGAACCTTCTCAATTGTCTCCCATCAACGATAAAGTAGAAAGGTAGTAGAAATGCATAGAATGTGCTCCAGGGCTTTTCAAAAGACCAATCTGTATAAGCCAAAATAACCAAACCTCAAGTAATTAATAAGATCAACCATAGAAACTGAAACATCAAATACGAGACCCTTATTTATATAGACCCACCCAAATAGCCTAGCTACTTGATATATGCAAGACGTGATTAGAAAGAAAGGAGACAGAACTTTGCTGCATGTGGCCAACAGCTGTGGCTAAACTTTCTGAGCATGGAACCAAGAGTTTCTTAATCCTTAAGATGGCCATGATAGTATTTGCCTTGTCTACCTAGCAAAGTCGTAGTAAAATCCTAAAGTGATCGTTTTGTGGTAAAAGTGCTTTGAATCCTGTAGAGTGCTTTAAAAAATGTCTCTCCCTTTTCTCCTCAAAAGTTCAAAGTGACAGCTAGAGAGCAGTCAATGGCCAGAATTAGGCAAAAGATGGAGATTAAGTGAAGGCATGTGAGAAGGAGGGCCCTTTGGTCACCTACTCTACACTCCCCTCTTGTATGTCTTCAATAAGGATAAAAATAACTTGATTGGTCTGATTCAAGGACAAGTATGGCCACAGTTGTTTATGAGAGGGTTCATAGTTCATTGAAAGGCCACATAAGGACGTGGCTTGCTCTTCTCTGTCCCTGCCTTGTAAAGCCTAAAGCCTAACAGGGTGTCCAGGTCATCTTGCCTCTTTCTCCCTTGCATCTTGAATATTGATCCACTCTCCTTCTCAGTCACCCGGGATTCCATAATGCCAACCAGAATATGAAAGTATTACAAAATTTAGCTTAGGATTTCATAGGGCGTCCTAAGGACTTGAGGGTAGACTTGAGGGTAGAACTTTACATTGGGGTTTGGGCATGAGCCCAGATGACAATAAAGTGATTGTGGTTCCTGTGCCATCGTTGCTTTCATAAATTGTTCTCTTGAGGGCATTGTGAGAAGAAATGGTTACCATCTTGGGTGAGGTTCAGGTACTACCCTTTCTCTGGTCATATTATCAAAAACCTTGCCTTGATTTACGACACATGCCACTACAACTCCCTGTATCCTTATTTGTTCATTCAGTCAACAAATGTATTGTTCTAGGCACGAAAGATACAGAGGCTGACAAGACAGATAAGGATATTGCTTTTGTGGGGTGTGTATTCTGTGGGAGGGGGAGTGCCATAATATGTTACATACATATATAGAGAGAGAGAGAAAGGGAGAGAGAGAGCGAGAGAGGGGCTATGTGACTACATTTAATTGGTTGAGTAGGGAAGCTTTCTCTAAGGAGGGTACATTAAGCTCAAAGAGAGGGTGCAGAAAAAGAGAAAGGCCCAGGAGGCCAGTAGATAGCACCAGCAAAGATGGCTAAGAAGGATCAGTCAGTGAGGTAGGAGGAAAACCACAAGAGGGGGACGCCTCTGTGATTCAGAGTCTCCCTACTTAGGTGAATGAAGATTCATACTTGCCATCAAACAATGCCAACAGTTGATGACTATTAAAGGGAAAGAGTTTTAGAAGTTTTATAAGATGTCTTACTAAAACCATTTGTGAAAGAATCATATTTCATAGCTTTTGTTCCTTTGCTATACTAGTGAAGTGACATTTTCTGATCTTCTTAAGAGGTTGTGACTGTTCATGCTATAAAAATCAATGCAGGATTTCATGCAGAATTAGAGGACTTTGAAACGAACTTGAATTCTTTACCCACGTTCGCCAGCATGAAGTCCACCTCACCTGAGACTGTCAGTATGGCTTGAAATGCTGTGAATTCAAATGTTTAGTGATCAGGTCAGTAATGGCTTTAAAAATCATATTGTGGTATCTCAATCCATATCAGTTCTAATAAAGGTAACTCAAACGTTTCAAAAGTAAGTCCAGACTTATTTTTGATGCAGCAGAATATCCGCAGACCATAATGTGGTTCTACGAAAGATGACAGGTGGGAAGAAACAAATTTACACAGGAAATTTTGGAACAATGAGAGATGAGGCTAAGGAGTATTGATTTGAGATTTTTGTATAGTTTGGAGGTCAAATGGAAACCAGATGGTCATAAAAATTGTAAAATATTTGCTTTACAATCTGATAGTAGTGAGGGGAATAATGTGTGTGTATAGCCAATATCCCAGCTATCCTTATCCTGGGTATATATCCCAGAGGATTTCTCACATTGATCCCTAAGGGAACATGTGTGAGATTGTTCATCACGACAGTTTTTACAGAAAAGGAGGCAGCCTAGGAAGACAGAAATGGATGCGAGAATGGATAACTAAAATGTGGTAGATGAATACTGTAGATTATAATGTCACAGTTAAAAATAAATACATAAATGTTCATATAGCAAAATGCACAGCACTTACAAATATAGCATGGAGTGAAAAAAAAGAAGCAGAAAGAAACTTAAGGCACAATACAATTTATAGTTAAAAATATCCTAATACCACTACCTATTTTATAAGGATACACTCATATCAAAGACCAAAATCAAATACATTTTGATTTTGTGTGGGTATCTGTGGGAAGGGCGGAGAATCAAAGTGGGGATGGGGGATGAAGGGGAAAAATAAAATAATTAAAATCAAAGTAAAAGAGAGGACTTAAGTTGATAATGTGCTATGAAATGAAGAGTGTAACTCATTTCTTTACTTCCCTGAGGACAAAAAAAGGTAAAAAAACAAGAAAACACTTTTTTATTTGCTTCTCCAAATTCCTCTTAGAAGTAAGCAAACACAAATCCTGCTGAGTGAAATAATAGAAAACACCAACCTATGTCATCTTAAGGTAACGCACAAGATGTGGGCTAGAGCTACCTAGTATTCAGAGCACGTGAGGCCCAAACAGCCGCTGAACTTTTAGGTGGGGGCTGGGTGTCTGGTGAAAGAAGCAAGAATAGAGCACTGAAGGAGGAGGTGAGTGTTAACACTGGTTTAGTGACTCTCTATTTAGAGACAGTCACTCATATCCACACATTAGTAATCTTGAGTTGTGAATATTATAAGAAAAATGGGCGAATGGCAAAACCACGGCATGTGCAACGGAAAGGGAAGAAAAATGTGCTCTTTCCCCTTCCCCTCCCTGTTAGTTCTTGCAATCACTACAGATGTTTTCCTTCTGACTCTCGTCTTTGCTTCCCTCTGTGACCCTTCCCCTCATACTGATTTTGTTTTTAACTTTCCTTGACTCTCAGTCCTGGCCTCCTGACTTCCTTGTAACTAACACCACATCCCTGTCGGCCTGGCATCCACTTGAAGATTATTGCTTTGCACTGGCATCTGAGAACTTCCTCCTCTCCTGACCCTGACAGCCACCACTCAGTGTTGTATATTTGGAAAAGGGAGGAAGGGCAGAGGCTCCCACACAGAAACATCTGTGTCGGTGCCCATTTTCTCAGATCTACTTGCAATATTTTTCTTCATACTATGCTGGCTATTTGAGTGGGTCTAATGTTGCTTTTTAATGAAAACCACCTTTAGATTTAGGGAAAATCACATTCATATTTATATAAAGCCTTCTTATGTGGGATCTGAATGTTTATGCCCAAGTTCCCAAGAAGTCACAGGCCAAGGAGAAGACAAAAACCTACACAGATCGGTACTTAGGGCAGTAAGCTCATAGGGATCATTTTATAATTTAGTACTGAACTGCCCTCCTTATATAACCAAGGGGGAAATTTTCTTTGGATTGAATATCTGTTTCCTGTTCTGATAATGGGCACCTGCTCCAAATTTGGATGAGAATGCCACGTGCAAGACCAGCATCTGTTGTCTCAAGCCAAAGTGAGCTCAGAAGACTCCATATGTGATGAGAAATGGAGAAACTTTCTGGCTGAGGTTTTTATTAGGCAAATGAAAGCTTTAGGGTTTCATTTCACTTCAAAGACAAGATCCTCTGAGCAGTACATCCTGTTGTGCTGGTAGTGATGATATTATATTAATAGCCATGAGGTACCGGAGCCGAAGAGTGGAATATAGGGCATCTACTTCCTAGCCACAAAACACGAGTAGTTGAGCAGTGCCAGTGGTTTCGTAAATTCAAGGGATGATTAAAATATTCGTAAAGTCCTCAGAAAGTTTCCCCTCAAATACGTTTGCCACTTTGTGATGGAATGAGTCTTGCAAGTATTTCAATAACCAGAAGCTATGTCAGCTATGCTGTATAGGCAGGAGCAAAAGTCAACTCAATTGTTATGAGCAGGTACTCTAAAATAGTTCTTTGACTTTTCATGTTACCTTGCCTTTCAACTAACTAGCGCCATCTCTGTTCACTAAAGCAGATTGATGTAACCATGGAATGTCACATTTATTAAGTGCTTCCTCTGCCAGATATGTTGTTAGATAAATTAGCATGCCTGTGATTTGCCATTTGTCTGTTTTGCTCTCAGATCCTTTCTCTCCCCTTCTGCTGCTGTGCTGTTTCACGTGGAACTACATTTCCAAGGCTTCCTTTTCCTCTGGCTTCCATGTAAGCTTGGCCAATGAGAGGAATTGCTAGAAGGCTTGCATCCTTTGGCATTTCTGGCAGCATCTGAGCCTCCTCTGTTGTTCCAGGTTTCATGAGCTAGCCTCTCCCTCAGAGTCACAGAAACCGCTGGGTGGGTCCTGCCTGATTCCATCTTTAACCATGTTACCCTCGACCCAAAACTCCAGTAAAGCCACTTTGTCCCTTTGTTCTTCCAGGAATAAAAGAGGTTGTGGCTACCTCCTGTATCTAATCTCTAGGTTGCCTCACCATCCATTTATTGGCTTCGAAGCTACCCCAGCACTTGTATAACCAATTTCCTGTTTTAATTTCTTTCTGTTTGAAATATCTTAAATGGTTTCTGTTTTCCCGATTGGATATTGGTTGATATAATGAACATGTATCCTATCTTGATTAATCCAAACCACAAAATCATTCCACAGGATAATAACATAAGATTCAAAGACTGAAAACTTAAAAATATGTGTGTACGGGGGTCAGCTGAGTGGTTAAAGTTCTGTGTGCTCTGCTTCAGCGGCCCGGATTACCAGGTTCAGATCCTGGGCGTGGACCTACTTCAGTCATCAGCTATGCTGTGGAGGCATCCCACATACAAAATAGAGTAAGATTGGCACAGATGTTAGCTCAGGGCTAATCTTCCTCAAGCAAAAAAAAAAAAAAAAAAAAGAGGAGGATTGGCAATAGATATTAGCTCAGGGACAATCTTCTTCACCAAAAAAAAAAAAAATTGTGTGTGTGCACACGCATGTGGGTACATATGCATGCGTGCATATGTGTGTGTGTGTTTGTGTGTTCATGGTCACAAAAACAGGAAATAGGGGATCTCAGATGTGAACCAAATACTCCAAGACTACGTTCTTTCAATGACACTACATTGTAATCTGTTGTATTATAAAATACTATTAAATCTACATATCCTTTTAGCAGAAAATCTTGCACAGTGGAAGGAACCCCCGTGAAAAGAGGTTTGCAAACTATCAGTGATCCATGTGTATCTAACTTCTTACCTTTGTAAGCAAAGAGCAGATGCCCTCGCTCCTACTCAAGATCAACCCATTCCTTGGTCCTTGCCCTCATCCCCTCTGTCCCCCAGATCCTTCCTTCTTCAGTTATCTCCCTTCTCTACTGTAACTTTAACCTTTTTATTTCCACTGGATCCTTCCTAGAACACGCATACTAAACTCCCATCATTAACAGCAACACCCTCCTCTGATCCTGCATCCCACACACTCATCTTCGTGTCGCCAGTCTTCTCTGCCTTCTCATCTCCCATTCACTTCCCTGTCCAGTGTAATCTGACTTCTGCCTTTATTGCTCTACTGCTTTCCTTCTAGACACTAATGATCTCCTGATTGCCAAATCTTCTAATTCCCTGATCTTAAAGGATACCTCTGCTACATCTGATACTGTTTTTGCCTCACTGCCACGACTTTCATCACCACTCTTCTTCACTAGTTACCTCTTACAAATCAGACTGTTTGTCCTCAGAGGCTCCTGTTTCTCTACTTGCTCCTGACATGTTGGTATTCATCAGGATTCTGTCCTTGGCCCACTACTATTATCATTGGACACACTCTCACTAGAAAATCTCATCCATTCTTCAAACTTTCAAATACCACTTATATGTTAAAATTCCCAGATGTATATTTGAGGCACAGTCTCTCCAGATGTTCAGATTCATTATCATAAAGCATGCTGACCATCTTTAACACAACATTTCCAGAGCTGAACTCATCATTGTAACCTTCAGAATTGGCTTCTTCATGTGTACTCTATATTTTACCATCTTCTGAGCATCCGAATCCCTCATACCTGGAACCTGAGAGTTTTCCATGTTTCTTCCCTCTCCCCGACCTACCAACTTCGGCCAATCTTGCCTCCTACATATTCTTCATCTGTTCCCTCTTCTCAATCTCTGCTACCACCACCCTTGTTCCACTCTTATCTTGCCCTTCTCTGTGCACCCTCCACATCACTAGTGATTTCACTAATATGCAAGATTCTTGCTTAACTCTCAAACTTCGTCCGCATTATCTCTCCTTCTGTCAATATGTCCTAGCATCATGAGCCTTCTTATGTTTCAGGTATGTGCCATTCTTCCTCTCACCAAAGGACCACGGCTCACATTATTTTCTCTTTCTGGATAGCTAGTCACTCTTTCATTACCTAGTTAACTTTACCCATTCTTGGGATTACGTCTCAACTCTGATTTCTTCAAGGGACGTTCGTCATCCTATCACCTCATTTTCTTCAATCTAGATTAGGCACACAAGAACCATGCTCCTTTCCACCACAGTATTTTGTCAGCTTCCAGTTGTACATAGGACTATTTGATTAATATAATCCCCTTTATCTCTCTGTAAGCTCCTTAAGTGCAAGAATTCTGCATCAAATCCCTAGCATATAGTATAGTCCTAATACATAATCTGCAATCAATAATTAGTTACAGCATAAAAGAATGAATAAATTAAAAGCTGCAGAAGACAGAGCTGTTACACGGGAGTCTGATGAAGTTTGATGGATGCAATCTTAGAATATAAAAACCTCTGCAATTCCCTGTTTTCTCATGTTTGTTTTAAGGATCATCCCATATGATATGTAAAAAGGATCTGAGAACTTATATAGCTTCAGAAACATTAAGTCTGTGCCTCTAATATAAAGCTTATGTGTGTGTGCATGTGTGTGTGTAATATAGTAGGTTTTAGCAACTTGGTCCTTGTTCCCTTGTATAAGGCAATGTGGAGAGTAATGCTTCTTTTCCTTCACCCTTAGTTCCTGCGGTATTTTTCATAATATATCTTCCTTTCTTTTTTCACTGTTGGTGCCATAAATGCTTAAGATATGCTGACAGAGGAGCAAGAAAGTATCAACACAAACATTTTCAGAATTAGGATAGATGCTGATGCTTTGAAGCAAATGGAAGTTAGGGTAGTGATTTTAATTTCTGCTTCTGAAATCTAACAGACTGAGATGCATGGATAAATGTATAAATCAAAGGAGTAACCAGCCAATGTAAGAAGGAAGTTATATTTTTACTGTGATGGCTATTTCAAACCATGCATTTCTTATCACATAGGCATTTTTGTGGAAAACTGAAAGGCAGCATAACATTCCAAACATAACCCAGTACCGGACGGGGTCTGAGAAGCTACAAATGCCAACCTAAAGGAGACGATGGTTTGTCAAACATTATTTTATATAAATCTTCAGACATTTGCCAAAATTGAATATATTTAAGTGTGAGATGGGAAATAGAAAAATAGTTTTGAAGAAAAAAATTGAAACTTGAGTAGAATAAGTTTCTGTCCCAAAAGAAATCTGTCCATGATTCTGAGGCCTACAGTGAAACCCATAATCAAGGACTAAAACAGGACAGGTTTGGTCCCAGCTCCTCCATTGATATTTTTCATATTTGAATGCCTTTCATCATGCATTAGTGATTATTATTTCTTGTTCACCTCTATCATACCGAGACCTGCAAAGTGTAGTTATAAATAGGGCTTTCAACATGGTATGACCCAAGTAGAAAATATTTATCATATAGTGCCTGCTCCTCCCCCCAAGAAAACTATTAAAAAAGATCTGTTGAATGCTCTTACTTTTTTTTGCTTTTCCATTTTGGCTTGTATTTATTGCACTTAAAAAAAAAAACCTAAAGAAAGATTTTCCATGATCGTATATGAAATACATTTATGTAGGTATATACATTTATACACATCTTTCTGTGCATTTGTGTACACATATATATGACACAACTTCTTAACTGTTTTAGTAATGACATAACTTCTTAAGAGATCTTCTTGTTGTTACATAAAAATAATTTTTTAAAGTCAAGGTCAGTAACAATGAATAACAGCCCAAAAGAGGTCTGGGAGAGAGGGAAGTTATATTGTAGGGGCAGGAGCCAACACAGGAAAAAAGGTTTCCAGCCCCTCCTTCTCCTCCTGGGAGACACAGATGAAGGAGGAGTAGCCTGTGATCTGGAGGGAAGGACACTGAGTCAGATTCCTTAGGTGATTAAAAGATACAAAGTACAAAAAAAAGTAAGGTATTGGCTGAGAATCAAGATAGATTATAAAAGACTGTGCATAGAAAAGGAGAGTCTGCTAGCAAAGATGTTGGACTTTTTTTTCCCTCTCTTCTCTTGAAAAAGAGCCATAGAAAAACTAGAATAGAAATGCTTTTATCTAAAAAGAAAGAAATGAATACATGTAATTTCTAGGTCATCAGAATAGCTCAGCAGCCAATCCCAGCTCCACCCTCACGGAGAAAAATTGGGCTAATGACCTTGAATGTCTCTTTTTATCTGGTGAAGATTGAAAGAGGCAGAGGATGCCCCCACCAAGTGCAACTTTGACTTGGGTGTGGTTGGGAGCTTGGAGGGGTTTGCGTTCCTCTTCAGTAGTTCGTGCCATAGGGACTGAAGATGTTATCATAAGCTCTGAAGGTGCAGGAGAAAGGCAGCCAACCTCCTCAGGCCTGGTTTTCCTCACCTGTTATACAAATGAAGGAAACCCTCGCTTACATTACAGATCTCAAAGGCTCTTCCAGCTGTTTTAGCATATCGGAAACATCTTTTATAAATCCCAAAGGCCTCACTTTAAAATAGTAACTCTGACCCCAAATTCCTTTCTGTCGGTGTCAAACTCAGCACTTTTATGAACAACTCCAGAAAAATCTCCTCGGTAGGCCGAACGCCACGTGTCCGAGAGGTTAAATGGGAAACAGAGTGTGAATTACTTAGAGAGCTATTTTACAAACAAACACCAACTAGGATTGAACCCTGTACTGATTTGGAGGCGACTTAAGTCCAATTTCCTGCTCCTTCCCACTCTTTCCTTTCAGGACCAAAAGTATTAAGTGCTGCAAAGAGAGCCCCTGCTGAGAGCCCCCCTCTCCTCCTCCTCCAGCTCCTGACAGGAAGGGACTGCATTTTGTCACAATTTGACTGACTGGTGAGTGACACTGAAATGCCCCATCTTGTTCAGGCTGAAGGACAGTGGCACTAATCCTAAAAGACAAAAAAGAGTTTAAAAAAAGGAAATGGCTTTGAGAGAAACTGGCCAAAATCTCATCCAATAAGGGAACTGAAAGAGTCTTCTGAATGGCAGCTCTTAAGAAGCCTGTCAATCAATCCAGGGTCTCCATACACCTGCATACTCTTTCTACCAGCGAGACTTTACCAAACCTATTATGATGCAAAGTTGTGGCTCAAAACCAGGCGTCTCAATAAAGCTCCTTTGCACTCTTTAGAAGCCCAGGTCAATGGATGGCAAGTGCCCAAACCAGCAGGCTTTAAGGAGCACCTTAGTGCTCAGAGCAAACCTCTTCCTTTTTCTGCCTTTATGTAGCAGATCGCCTTCTGCAGCCCTGGCTGTGATGTCAGTGCCTCTCACTCTCTTCTTGGCTATCTGCCTGGTCTCCTGCTGTCCTCATCTGCAGGAGCTGCACAGCTCAGCAAGAAACTCTTCTTCGTGTGCCCATCACAGCACTGGAAGGAAAAGACACTGAGATCCTTGCCTGAAAAGCAAAAGAAGCCCTTGCTGCAGCGCCGAATTCGCTCTTTTAAGGACTTCGGATTTGACGAAAGGAAACCTCCAAAACTAAAAGAAAAGATGAAAAAGCACAATGTCTTAAAACTGACAGTTCTGGTTATTTTCACTAAAGTGAAAAACACATAAGAATCATGAGAGAAATGCCCTCCCATTGGCTGCTGATTGGGTTTTCAAACACCCGTTTGGTATTAGTGCGCTGTTTAGAGATTCAGAGTAATTCTTTGTTAGATGTTATATACTAATGTCTTCCAGCCAAGATGAAAATACTTAACCACACAGCCACTCTGTGTGATTGCTATTACTTATTCTGCAATTACTGTTTATTTTAATAATTATGTAACAGGATAAGATATATGAAGACAGTAGTCCTGATGTGTAAATAGGCAGGTCCTTCTGGTGATTATACCTGTTTATCAGAGACCTGCTGTTTTATTGATATTTATTCTTTGTAGTAGGGTCAATATATCTTGCTCTGTGTTCAGAAATGAGAGCATCAAAATGCCACTCACCTGTGACATCATTTTGATGTGAATCATATCCACTGTTAATTGAATTATAAAGCTTAAACATATTTAGAAAATATCTGCTCTACAGTATGTAACATGAGCCTTAAGTAGAAGGGAGTCTATGAAATGCTTGGTCACTTTCAGTAAGTGCCTTATCAATTATATCTTTAATTATTGTTACACATCAGGATATGCTCTTTGAGTGAGTGTTAATGGAGGGATGAGGGTTTTGATGAAATGGAGGTTCTTCAAGTTTATACAAAGCAATTGCTGTGGTGATTGCTTCTTGGACTTATCCTTTAAATGTCTTGTGTAAATATATGAGAGGGAGAGTTCAAAGTTTAATGGAGCAGGTTTGTTTTACTCCTCTGGGAAATGAAGGATAGATGTTGCTGAGTTTATAGTAGGTGCTCAATAAAAATCTATTGACTGGTTAAGTATTGACTAAAGAGAGCAAGAAAAAATTTTAAACTTTATTACATCATAACTGTGACTCGAATAATCCTTGGATTGAGTATTATGGTCACTTATTATGCAATTTAATATCCAGATAATGTGAGGTAATTTTTATCTGTCTTTGATAATTTTCTTCTTAAAATTGATATTTGTTGGCTTTAATTTTTTAGGGAAAAAGAAATAAAGCATAATTTACCTCCAGGGAGCAGAAAGACTTCCATTATCTTATGACCACACAATGGTCGATAGAGACATAAGTTCTTAGGACATCTAAATCGTATTCTGAAGATGCTTCAGAAATACAGAAGATATTTTAGCCAAAATCACCAGGCCTTTCATTTCTATGTAATTGGGATCAGAATCAGGGACAACCGAAAAATACATTTCCAAAATTTCCTTTGAATTAAAAATTTTGGTTGAATTCTAGTCTCTTATAATTAAAATCTAAGGATGATTTTAGTCACATCTTCTGAAATCTGACCATTCTTAAGCATAAATGTGTGAAATACAACTATTGTCTTATAGTACCATTTTTACACTCCCAAAATGTTTGGTTAAAAGGTAAAGTCATCATGGTACAGCAGAGTCAAGAGACTCGCATTTTAGTTTCAACTCTGCCCTGACGATGCATCTTGAGCAAATTACTTGATCCTTTTTTGTCTGGGAAATTAAGTCAGATTAGATCATCTCTATTGACTGGTTTGTTCAATATTTTAGAGGCTGTGTGACATCTCCCTTAATAATAACCCAAATATTTTTCGTATATGGGGAGCTTCCTATGTGCCAATCACTATGCTGTTTTTTACCTGTATTTTCTTGTTTAATCCATGATTACTAATGACATTTTCTGGGTGGAGCTGAGACTTAGAGATGTTAACTTACTGCTTAACATCTCACAGCTAATAAATGGTAGATGTGGGGTTTTAACCCATGCACTCAGACTCCCCTATTCCACCAAAACTGTCTGAGACCGTAGACAGTGTAATACAGTGAAAGCATTTAAGCTCAGAGGCTGTCACAGGTTGAGTTCCCTGGGAATCAGGCTCTGAGACAGAGATTAACAAGCAGGAGGTTTATCCGGGACTGCCTTGGGGAAGGGAAGGGAAGGAAGCAGGATTGAACAGAGGGAGAAAATGAGCTACAATGCAGTCTCAACACATGTCTCGGTCCTTCTGGAATTTCTGAAGATGCGATGACTATTCAGGGTTGTCCAGAGTTCAAGCCAGAGGGTAGGGCCTTTACATCTCCCCATCAATCAATCAATCACTGCATACAAGAAACTCTGAGAAGGAAATGTAACCTTGGACAAAGCAGATCTCTGCAACCTAGGCAATCCCTGTAAGAGGCTGTCACCTGAGGGCTTCCAGCTGGCAGCCCTCCCAGAAGCTGAAGAAATGAGTCTTTATTCCTGAGTGTGGCCTGGGTGGCTCATCACAGCATCCAAGATGGAGGGAAATACAAATATAAGAAATCTGGGCTATTTCTATATGAATGCAAAGAAAAACTGGGAAGCAAAGCAGAATAGTCAAAGATACTTAAGTTGCAGGCTGGCCTGACAAGGGAAAGATGGTTGAGACTTGATTTTGTTTCCTTTTTTTTGAAAATATCTATTAAAAAGCACTTAGCGTAAACATATATGAAAGTTAGGATTTTGATGAGGAGGTTAATGCTGCTGATGATGCAGATAATGATGATGATAAGGACCAAGGTGATGTCTCCATGTCTACTGAGGGGCTGAACTGGTATGTATCACCCTTAGGATAAATAGCCATTCCACTGGCGACATCAAGAAGGAAAAGTACTGCATATTCACTCCTTCGTTCATTTATTTATTCATTCAGTGTAATGTAGTAGAAATATCACGAATCTTGATGTCAGATATGGTTCAAATTCCAGTTCTGCTATCAGTATTAAATCACTGTGTGTGTGCGTGCACGCGCGTGTGTGTGTGTGTGCATGCTTGATGCTACTAGAGCTTCCTAATTTGTAAAATGTGGTTAAAACTAGTTGATTGGATGAATAACACCAATCGTATAGAACAACTTACTGTGAAAATATCAACTTCCTTGCAAGATGTCTGGCATATATTAGGTGCACAGTAAATGTTACTTCCATTTAAACTTTTTCTTCATATATGAACACATTCATTTATCTAGTCATCATTTTATGTGCCAAACTCTGAAAATACAAAGATAAGAGACAGTCCATGCTTCCTAGAAGATTACATTCTGCAAAAGGAGAAAAACATATTTTAAAAGTTCATTGTAACTCACTGTGACAAATGTCACAATGGAGGTATGAAGAAAATGCTAGAACACAGAGGATGGTGGAACTATTCTACAAACCAGAGTTGGAAAGCCTTCGTAGTATACCCTTTCTGAATTGATACCTCCAGATAAGTAGAGGTTTCAGTCAGAGAAGGAAGATTGGGGTTTCTAGGAAGAAGTAATGATACTGTTTGTTACATTTTGTCTCATTCTTGTATTTTTGGTAATTTAGGTTCATTTTTTAACAGTAAGCAACTGATTAATTTTCAGTCAGTTCTTGTTACTCATCTTACTCAGTTTGTTGCTACCATTTAACAATGCTGATCGCTCTCTCCTTCATGTAATACTTTCTACTTGGCATCCACAAGTTATTTTCTCTTGGTTCTCCTACTTCACAGAATGTTCCCTGTCGGTCTCAGTTGCTGGTTTGTCTTCTTTACCTCATAACAATCAGAGTGCCTCCGGGATGTCTTCCCACCTCCTCACATCTCTACTGACACTCCTTCACCAAGTGATCACATGCTGTCCCTTGACTTTAAATGCCATCTATATGGTGAGCACGCCCCATACTAAGTGGTACCTCCAGCCTTACTTGTGACTCCAGCTTTGTTCATCACAAGGTGAGCAGGATCACATCAACATTCCACAAAGCTCCGCTAAGCCCCACCAGCATTCATGGCTTCTCATTTTACTTTCAATAAAAGGCAAACTCCTTACAAGGTCGTATAAATTGTTCTCCTTGTATGTCCGTGGACTAATTTCTACTCACGTCTCCCTCACTCACACTACTGCAGCGACTCTTTCCACAGTAGTCTTCGTTGCTCCTAGAAAATGCCAGGCGGTTAGGAAACACAGCTAGATGGAGACGGGAGAAAAGCAGGACTAGCTAGATCTGCCAGCACTTCTACATCTGTTTCTCACTGAATCTAACCACACTGACCTTCAGAGAATTGTGGCAACTCCTTTGCTTCCGCGTTCCAGATCTTATTAAATGTCTCTTCTGGCCAACCCTATAGGAAAGGATTCTGGGAAATGTAGTTCCAACTTACCAAAGTGAGCAAATTGCAAAACCGCAAAACAATTTCTTTGTCCATTTCTCCACAATTACATTCCTAGTTCCTATTACTGAAATTGAGGAGGCAATATAACACAGTAACTAATAGTAAAGTCTTGGGTACCAGAAAAATCGGTGTTTGAAATCCTAGCACTGGCATTTACTACCTATGGGAGATTAGAGAACTTAACCTTTCTTGGGTCCCAACTACAAAGTAGAATAATACTATAACTACCTCAAAGATTGGTCTAAGGATTAAAAGATAAAAGGTATGTAAATCATCTAGAAGCTGATAAATATCCAAGAAAGTTAGCTATTAGAATTCCTATTATTATATTTAGCCAGTGCCATACATATAATAATGAAATCTAAAGCAAATGCCAAAAAATTGGAAGGAGAAATATTGAGGAGGGGAAAGGGCTAGGCAAGCCATTCATAACTGAATAATTAGTCCCCAGCCACTAGTTTCACTATAATTACAAAGTTCCTGGTGCCAATTTTAAAACGTTAACCCTCAGGAAATATCTAGGTAGTAACAAAGGAGCTAGTGAAAATGGCACAAGATGCCTGAAACATAACGAAATTTTCCCAAATGTTTCACATGCCTTCGGCCTTCTTCATTATTTTAAATATTCTTTTCAGTTGTAACCATTAAATGAAGGTAACAGGACTCTGAGACTGTAAGAAAATCACTGTCAAGTAGAGTTCGAACTCTTTTAGGGAAAGGGTGGCATTGGCATTCAAATCCACTTGTGACTCCTGAAAGAAAGAAAGCACAGGTTTTACTGAAATGAGCAAGAGGTCTTTGGCTAATTGTCACCTAGGTGCAATGTGGTGTGACCCATGTTTGTTCAGACTACATCAAACTGAGGAGTGGAATAATGTTACAAAAGCAATGACACAATGGCATTTCCCAGGCTTGGTGCTCATCCACAGCATTGTGGAAACCCCAGCTCACACTAAAATTCCTTCTAGCTAATTCAGGAATTCCCCAAGGAATGTCTCCTGTTTATTGGCAGATGTAATCTTCCTATCTAATACACAGCAGCCTTCTTCTTCCCCATGCCTGGCCCTGTAACTCTGAATCACCAGATCAAGTAACAGGTCAGGCCCTGTGCTCCAGTGGATACAATGAATCTCCTTCTGCTCATGATATCAGTGTTGGGGCCCAACACCCAGGAAAGAAATCTATTGTCCTCTTTCCCTCCTGCTAGTCTCATAACCCTGATTTTTTGGTTGTCACATCAGGGTAAGCTGGTCAAGATTAGACCACTGTGGCTGTCTCCTATTTGCTGCTGCTACTGCTGGTAATAGTTCAGCTCTGTGCTACTAACATCATCTCTTGGAAGGAAGGGAAATGTCCTACATCCAAGATCGTGTTGCATTTTTCTCTGTTCCATATAGTACAAAGCATTTGTACTGCTTTGTGCTTGCAATGTCTTAAATGAGATTTTAGTGATGTGACGAAGTAATAAACTGGAGGAAAAAAGAATTCCATCTGATTTTCTCAGTAAGAACTCTGTGATTGTTTGAAAGAAATATTTTGATATCTTTCCATTGAGCACTCAGGGTGGAGACTGAGACATCGAGGGCATATTCAAACAATGGAAGGTGCGTAAGACCAGAAAGGGGTGAGAGAGAAAAATCTGGAGCGTGACAGGAAGAGGAGAAGAAGAAAGAAGAGATTGAGAGAAGACTGTGCAGTGTCTTAGGACCTCTCTCAGTAACCCCCAAAATTTCAATTCAATCTGCTAATTCTAGTAAAATTTCCTAAAAGCCTTGACTAATTGGATTTATTGAGAAAGTGGTCAGGTTCTGTATTAAGGTTGACACAGGATGAAATTGGTAGAGTTGCAGGAGCCAGAGCAATGATGTTCTCAGAATGTGCAGAAATCTTAGAAAGTTTTAGGCTTACTCCAAATGATGGAATTTGGATTTTTAAAGTAGAGCTATCCAGATCTCTAAGGAAAAAGAGTCATCATACATCATAAGAATTAAAAGAGGGGCCAGCCCTGTGGCCTAGTGGTTAAGTTTGGCACGCTCCACTTTGGCGGTCTGGGTTCAGTTCCCGGGCACGGACTTACACCACTTGTCAGTGGCCAGGCTGTGGCAGTGACCCACATGCAAAACAGAGAAAGACTGGCACAGATGTTGGCTCAGGGAAAAACAAAAGACTTCCTCAGCAAAAAACAAAAGAATTAAAAAGATATTTTTGTCACCTCTTCCTGTCTCCAAGACTAGCAAAGCAGCCTAGAATGGGAAGTGGAGAAGGCTTTCTACATCAAACACACCTTGCAACACAGGAAATCCCCCTTCCTACATCATCACCCATTTTCCTTGGATCAAACTCATGCTTTCTGTCTCTTCTTTCCTTGAAGTTGAGTCCTCACCGTAAGAGGTAAACTCTAAATTGGACAGGGTTTATTGTTTTTAGGTATGAGCATGGAAACTGCTATTCCTTGGTCAAATTTCAAAATTGTACCTGATCCATTTGGATGCAAATGGACTTATGTAGAAAAAAAGGGAGACTTCAAAAGTTCAATAATCTGTAAACTGTTTTGTGAAATAATAATGCATATAGTTTGAGATTTAACTGATATTTAACTATAATTTGTGAAGTGGATAGGAGAGTTAATATTTTATCCTCATTTTACAGTTGAGAAAATTGAAGTTCAAGGTTATTAACTATAAGACATGCTCTTATTTGCTTTGAATTCCAATAAAATAGGTTAGTGGTGAATATATTGACCTTAAAGTCAGAGGCCTTGGGTTCTTCCTGACCCTTCATTTATTAGCTGTTGGATTTGAGATAAATTACTTATTTTCCTAAATTACAAATAATCATTACTATCAGAAATAATAGCAGCTACTTTTCTAATAATATGAGGCTGTTGTGAGGATTAAATGAGATAATGTACTCAAAAAAAGCTTTGCAGTTGCAAAAGTCTCCACTAGTGTAATATTTAAAAATTTTGTGTAATACCATTTCACAGAAACAAATCTTAGAGCCCCCAAGAATTGAGAATATTAACACATTCACATGTACAATTGGCAAAGTACACACATTCTTGATCTCATTTAGATCCTCCTTACGTTTGAACAACTGTAGGAGTTACATCAGTTTCTTAGATGAATTTGAGGATTTATCTAGAAAATATAGTCCATTGAACTGGTTCCTCCAAAGGATATTAATGTGTGAAGTACTCTATTAAAGAATTCTTTTTTGATCCACTTCCTTTGATGCCGTTACAAAAGTACCAGATCTTAGCAGCTGTTAGACGTTATCAAGTCAATCCATGGCTTTTTATGTCAAGTATGTAAACATTATTAAACATTAACTGGATCTTTGAGACTAACGTGGTAACATAAGACAACTCCACTGTCTCAATCTATTTTTCATAATAAGTGAATTATAAAAGATGACCAGAACAGGCCAGGCATTCACAATCCCTCTGTTTTTCTACAGTTTAGGGAGATAAAGAGCAAAACTATTAAATGCTTGGTGACTCTCAATAAATGCTAGTATCAATTATATTCAGCAATGATTATTACCTGTCAAGATGAGCCTTGAAAATATGAAGTCCTTATGCTCTTAATATACATGTGCATATTAAATAGGGGAAAAAATTTCACTGTATAAGAGTGGTATCAGATTTTTAAATATTTATTGTTCAGATATTTTAAACCATATACTTTTAAAATGCTGGACTCTTGATTAGTCTCCAAATGAGGTTTCATTCTTTTTAAAAGGGACAACTGAATATTTCCACTTAAATACACTTAAAAACGTTCATGTTACCACAAACTCCACTTATTTAAAATGGCACACATCGACCTCCACTCAAATAAATTACAACTCTGAAATCTATTGCTTTTGTGAATATCACTATCTCGAGAATAGTCTACAAAGTTTGAACTCACCTTTGATCAACCTCTTTCTTTACTTCCCAATACCTAGTTAAATACCAGTTTTGTTGATTTCCTATCCATTGCCTCTCATATGCATCCCTCCTCTTCCGTAGCTACTGTTACTACCCCAAGCCTAGTTTTTCACTCTCCTACCTGCATCACTGACATGATTATTTTCAACAATACCAATAATACTAATAAATAGGCAGCATATGGATGTAAATTTAAAAGTATCCAGTCTTACACATAGTTGTATCCTCTGTGCCCAGCACTAAGCTTGCTTCAAGTAAATGTTCAAATAATTGGTGATCAGATAGCTTGCAAAAATATAGGAGAGTCTATTTAGACAGTAAACACTTAAATATCAGTAATGAATGGGATCAATAACTGTATTTTATTATAACAACCCCTCCTTCAAGTCATTATCGTTTCTCTCCTGGATTATGATAAAAACCTCTTCACTGGTCTCTCTGCTTCTGCAGTCTATTGGCAACACAATAGCCAGAGTGACCTTGTTAAGATATAGGTGATATAAATGTGTATTTGCTTGCTCTCTTAGCTGAGAAGGCCTAGTGCAATGAGATCCCAATAGCAATGAGCACACCCACGGACCAGATCCTGTTTTCTCCCATAAAAGGAACTAGAGCTCCTTAGAAGTCGCTGACTCTAGAGCTAGGGCAGGGAACATACAAAGTAAGCCTGGAGCATCTTGTAGTACAAGAAAGTAAGGAAATCCTAAACACATGCACACACACACTCACACACAATGATGGAGTAGAAGAAAAGACACAGGAGTCAACTGAAAGAATTCTCAATGGCAAAGCTGGAATGATACGAGCAAAGAAATAAACAACGTACTATTGAATTATAACCCACGGAATTAAATATACACATACATACATACACAAAGGAGAATAGACAAATCTCTTGTGCAGACGATTTCCAAATAATTTATGCAGATCATCTGCCCCTCAAGGAGCACAACTCCCTACCTCTTAAGTGTGGGCCGCAAATAGTATCTTCCTTCCAAAGGAAAGAGGGAGAGAAAAAAGAGTAACTTTTTGGTGGTGAAATCTGACAAACACTACTTCAGTCAGGTGATCAAGGTCAATATCAACAGTGATAAAACATGTTGACAGCATGTCTTTGATATGATATGATGAAAAGGGCACTTTAGTTCTGTAGTCTTTCTCCAAAAATCTCATAATCCCTGTCTAACCATAAGGCGAACCATATGATGTCACCATAAGACGAACATTAGACAAATGTAAATTGAAAGACATTCTGTACAATAACTGATCAGTACTCCTCAAACTCTCAAGGTCATCAAAAATAAAAAAAGTCTGAGAAATATTCACAGTCTAGAGGAACCTAAGGGGATGTAATGATTAAATGTAATGCAGTATCCTGTACGGGATTCTAGACATTAGGTAAAAACTAAGGAAATGTGAACAAAGTATGGACTTGATTTGATAATAATTAACCAGTGTTGGTTCATTAGTTGTAACAAAATGTAAGATGTTAACAATAGGAAAAACTAAGTGTGGGGTGTATGCAAACTCTCTCTACTATCTTCACAATAGTTCTGTAAATCTAAAACTATTCTAAAATTAGAAGTTTATTAAAAAACTAAGCGAGATCATGTCATGACTATATTACCTTAGTTTAAAGCCCTCTAATAGATTCCTATAACACTGTGAGTAAAAATCAAAGTCTTCATATTGGCCTACAAAAGCTGTATAATCTAGTTTTCCTCTCCTCATCCCCTCCATTTCCTCTCTGACCTCATCTCTCACTACTTCTCCCTCACTGGCTGCTCTCAGTCATACTGGCCTCCTTACCGCTCCAGAAATATAATAGGCATCTCCTGCCTCAGGGCCTTTGCTCTTGCCTTTCTCATTCTCTACAGTACTTTTTCCCAGACCACATGGCTTTCTCATTCACTTCCTACAGGCTTTTGCTCAAAACCCTCAAGACAAGGCACTCCTCGGTCATCCCATTTATCTCAATGAAGCCTGAATGAGCTTTTCATTCCTGAAGATATTCCCATTCTTTCAGAACTCCAAATTTTGCCCATATATCTGCTTTTCTAGCATATTATACCTCTGAGATATTATGATTACAGGAGTTTTGACACCAACAAAGGAATGTGAAAATTGAGATAGTGCAAACACAGGGATCTACAGCTTTCAGTAGATAATTAAAAAAATAGACAAAGTTCTAAAAATTTAAACTCCTTGTGACATACATGTTCTTAAAACCAGAAAATAGGCAAATCTCACTGAGTCACATTGATCAATGACTGTGTTGTCATCATTAGCCTATGAACATATATGTATTAACCATTCTTTGTGCTAAATGCTAAGGCACACAATGAGACACAGAAGTCATTAAGAAGTTTGCTGGTCCAGAAAGTTCTAACACTCCCTGTAACATATCCATGCCTTGACCCACAAGACGTTAAAAGGTCTAGAAAATCATGAGCGACGTATCAAAGGTTTTACTCTGTTTGGAAGTTTAGTTGCCTTCAGAAATAAGCAATGACTTCCTTAACCATTTGTTTCAGATTCACTTCTAGTTTCAGATGTAGTGCAAAAGGCAACATAAATAATGAAATGAGATAAATGCTCTTTTCTTTCTGACGTCGTCTCTTTTCCAAACATGATTGCCTCAGCAATAGAGAGTAAAAACAAACGCTAGTCTCATTGTATTTTCATAGCATCGTCAAAATTCTGACTCAGCTTCTTACAGTGCCTTCTTTAGTCCAAAAATATTATAGATTCTGTAGAGCATAGAATACCAATAAACCAAGTAGTGAAGAATCACTTTGTGTAGACTGTTTCAAGGTAGGTGCTAGAAAATTCCATGCCAGAGCTTTCTTTGGAGGAGTAGGTGGTAGAACTTTATTCCCAGGCTAGAAGCTTATAAAGTATTTTATTTTGCCACAAACAAAAGTTTTCCATCACTCTGCTCCCTGATCTATTACGTTACAAACATCTTTCTCCTCATCACTACCATCAATAAACAGTCACTGAGCATTTCCTATATTCTAGGCACAAGAACAACAGAACTAGGCATAGTGGGCAGGTACAGGGGGCAAAAAAGAATCATTCCTCCCTCCAGTGTCTTTCTACTTAATTCAAACTATAAGACATCTAAATTAAAAAAATTTAAAATAAATGCTATAATACTTCAAAAAAGTAGAATTCAACAGAAGGATGTCAGAATCCTTCTCTCAGATCTTTTCACTCACAAAAAGGTTAAGTAACCTGCCCAAAGTTACTTGGAAGTGATGGATGGGCATGTGAACCTAAGCATTCTGGTTCCAGAGCCCACACCCACTCACACCCACACCCACGTTACTATATTATGATAGATATTTGTAGCAGCTTGATTAGAAGAAGGAAAGACCTTCTTTGGCAGCTTCCCATCATGCAAATTACCAGTGGATTACACTTCATACAAAGTGAACCTTTGGTTATAATTCTCTTTGACATGGCAGAGTGTAGCAGAATGAACACAGGCTTTGGAAACAGAAAGGCTCAGGATTAAATCTTGGCTTTTCTACCTACTAGGTGAATGACCTGGACACAGAACATAAACTTTCTGAGGCTCATTTGAAAAGTAAAGATAATATCCATTTCTCAGGGTCGTTGTAAACATAAATAAATAGTGCATATCAAAGCACCTTGAAACTATAAAGCAGAAGACAAATGTTAGTTATTTTTCTATCATCTTCAAGGCTCTCTATATCTGGCTTCAACTTTGGCTTATCTTTTAGCATTCCCCTCAACAACATGGACTTGTGGCCAAACATGCCTTGTGCTATACTACATGGGTGACTTTGTTTATGCCTTGATTTCTTTGAAAGCAGAGAAGAAACTCTGGCACTAGGATTGCATGTGTTCCTACGCACTCCTCTCACTTCTCAGGCATCTATGAGCTGATCATGCAAACTGCCCCAGCCACTGTAAAGCCTGAATTCTGAGAGGAGCCCTATACATCACCCAGGGAGTTCATAGGGGTCTCAAAAACAACTGACTTACACTGTTTATGGGCAAGTATCAGGCCAAGAAGCCAGGATGAATAATGAGGGAAACAAAACTAGTCAATCAGCCAACCAAGAAATAAATAACCCAAAATCTTTAGGGACAGTGAAAAGAATATACCACATTAAAAAATTAAAAATAAAAAAAACAAGAAGACAGGCTTATATATTTAAAAATTGTTAAACATAATTGAAACTCAAACTATGTTCTCAATAAAATGATAAAAACAAAGATTCTTTGAAATAAAAAAAGATAATTATAAGATACACTGAAATGAAAAGGAAATTAGCTGAATTAAAGAACTGATATAAAGAAACTAACAATTCCATGGTGCTATTAAATATGGCAGCCTACAAGCAACAAAAGCGGCTCTGACATTGCTGAGGAAGTGTACATTCAGTCTGATCTTTCTGTAGGGCAATGTTGCCATGTGGATCAACACACTTGAAATTGTGAATATCCTTTGACCCATTGATTCCATTTCTGATCTTTTATCCTAACAAGATACTCTTCAGAGACGTAAAAGATGATTTCTTAGCAAAGATATTCATTTAAAATGATGGGCAATTTTTTTTCTTTTTTGCAAAAATGGGTCCCTACTTTACTCAATGCTCTGCAGCCTTTTTTTTAATTGCAGACCTATTTTTAATGTACTAAATATTTGCACTTGTATACCTTCTAAATGAGGATAAAGAAGAGTTTGGAAAGGTCTGCACCAAATATTGCTCATAGAACAACTTGGAGAATGTAGGAGGGAGAATCTGGCAGGAGAAAAGGGTGGAGAAGGGGGAAGGAAAAAATCCTTGGCTGTTTCTCAGCACATCTCTATGTTATCAGGCATTTTGCAAAATGGATGTAGTATTGCTTTTGTGGTTTGAAATGAAAAAAAATCAATGAAGTATATTTTTAAATTTTATTTGAGAAAACAAAAATTTGGAAACTGTAGCAGTTAAGGTGAGACTAGCTGCTTAACATATGAACTCCTGAATCCTAGTGAATTACAATAAAAGTTATTACTTGCTCAGGTTCACTGAAGATGTTTGCTGGGCACCCTTCCACGTGGTGAAACAGACCCTGTTCTTTCCATCATGTGTCATTGTCATACCTTAAGTCTTGGAGTCCTTTGCTCTTGGTAGACGGAGAATGGGGAAAGACAGAGAGTGAAGAGGAGGGAAGTGGAAGGAGTCCATTAAAGATCAGTTCTGGGGCCGACCTGGTGGCGCAAGCAGTTAAGTGCGCGTGCTCCCCTGCAGCAGCCCGGGGTTCGCCCGTTTGGATCCCGGGCGCGCACCGCTTGTGGAGCCATGCTCTGGCGGCGTCCCATATAAAGTGGAGGAAGATGGGCACGGATGTTGCCCTGGGCCAGTCTTCTTCAGCAAAAAGAGGAGGATTGGCAGATGTTAGCTCAAGGTCCATCTTCCTCACACAGACACACACGGTTCTGTAAACAGTGTGTATCATTTTTGCACAGTTCTACGTTAACAGAAAACAGTCACAAGGGCCCACCAAGACAGAGAGGAATGCTGGGAAATGGAGTCCCAGGCTGAGTAGCCACTTCCCAGCAACAACTCAACATCATGGGAGGGGAGCACAGCCTTTGTAGACAGCTACTTTGCCACTCTGTTTAAATGCCTAAAAACATGCTATTAGCTAAAAAAAATTATAATGAATCTATTAATTTTGTGTCATAGAAAAATATGTAGTAACATAGAAGATAATTATTACACCAACAAATTTATAAGGGGTTATAAAATGATATTATAATCCCATTTTAGTAAGAAAAAATACAGAAAAAGAATACATATTTGAAAAAGATAGATAGATGGATGATATACATAGTATTCATTCCCGATTGGTCCCTATGGAAATCTTTCTAAAAGTGGAATTAATGGGTAAAAATATATGTTTAAAGTGTTGTGCTATTTTGTCTTTTTCTTATTACAGGCATAATTCTTTGCATTGGAAATATTTGAAAAATACACCATAACATGAAAAAGAAGAGCAATTATCCATATTCCCACCCAGAGGATATATATCAAAATGTTAATGGTTATTATTAATTCTGAGTGTAGATATTATGAGTGATTTTTATTTTCTTCTTTTTTTGTGAGGAAGATCAGCCGTGAGCTAACATCTGCCAATCCTCCTCTTTTTCTTGCTGAGGAAGACGGGCCCTGGGCTAACATCCATGCCCATCTTCCTCTACTTTATATGGGACGCCGCCACAGCATGGCTTGCCAAGCGGTGCATCGGTGCGCGCCCGGGATCCGAACTGGCAAACCCTGGGCCACCACAGCAGAGCGCGCGCACTTAACTGCTTGCGCCACCAGGCCGGCCCCAGATTTTTATTTTCTTACATGTGCTTTTTAGTATCTTCTAGAATTTAGTATATTCTAAAATTTAGTATATTCTAAAATTTCTGCAGTAGTCTTGTATCACTTTTATTATCAGGAAAACTTAATACTATCAAAAAAATTCCATCTGCTCCTTCAGTAATTTTTCAGAAGTTACCTTCTCCAGGAAATGTTACCTGAACAACCCAGTTGTAACTAAGAGTTCTTTTCCCTTATTGCAGCTAAATAAAAAGCCTCAAGATATCGATACCAACTCAAAATTACTTCAGAACAGTTTTCTTTGGGTGGTCACATTGCACAGGGGTCCAGCGTGTGGACAGAAGGCCCAAGAGCCTGATTGGAACCCACAGACCCAGCATTTATTCCTAAGGGACTGTTCTGCCACTAAGTACTTGTTCTACCCTGAGAAAATTAGTCAACCTCTCTGTGCCTCAGTTTCTTCACCTGTAAAATGAAGATTATAATAGTAATCAAGTTACAGGTAGAGTTAGTTAATACATGGTATCCGGGTAGATATATAGGTATATACAGGTAGATGATTTAATACATGAAAAGCATTTAGAAAAGTATAAGCGGGTGACCCAGCACTAGAACTTAGCTGTCATTACTATTATTACTATTACAATAAACACTTCTGTAAATTTCATCAAATCTTACTTTATAGTTATATTTTTCACATACTTTTTTATCCTTACTTTATTATACATTCTTTGAAGCAGAAACGCCTGCTCATGCCTATTTATAGCTTTTACGGCACTCTGTACAAAAGTGTGCACAGAGTCAGCCTTCAATAAAATATTAAGTGAACATCAGTAAATGCACGAATGGGATAGAAAAGCCCCAAGCTAAGGCGTATTACAGAAAGAACTTAAATGTAGATATTTACTTCAGAAATCTTCTCCAGTAAACACTGTAGATAGTGGACTTTACCAGTGAAAATCAAAGCAGAGAGATTATGAGGAAGACAGAGAATGGACAGGCACACTGTTTTAAGCAGTTCTGAAAGGAGAACACTGGCACTCAGATTCACCAAAAAAGAAGATGATAAGGGACTCCTCTGATGAAGTGTATGTGAGGAAAGTGGTGGCATCAATTTGGATAACTATTAGCAGTACCATTTTTTCATTAACAATAATACCACCTGAGTATACTCAAGAGATTCAGAGAAGTTAAACCAATTGCCCAGGCCCACACAGCTAGAAAGTTGCCACATAGGATTAAACCCAAGTCCATCTGACTCCGAGGATGATGCTTTACTTGATAGATATCTGGTAATAGCAAGTTTACCCCAAGTAGGTTACAAGCATACTCAGCTAGTACTGAATCTGGTTTTTGTTTATTTATTATTCTGTTTTACAATTTGGTGTTTATTTTACTTAATTATGCTTTGCCAAATGGATTAAGAGCTTTAAATGTCTAAATCTATAAATACGTCTCTTTCTCATATAAAAACTATGCGGCTTTGTTATTTCCCAGGGATTTCCCTGGGTCCAGTCCAAAAACCCAAAGTTTCCAAGACTCTGCTGATCTTCTCGCTGAGCTAACTCCACCACCCACCCCGGATGGCCGCACAGGGGAAGGGCTTGGTTCAGAGTGCTCCAAGAGTCACAGCCCGCAAACAGAAGGAGGAGGCTCGCTGCCAAAGCCTTCTTATTTGCTTAGCTTTAACAAATAGTACCCTGAACCCATCTACACTTGAATACGTCAGCTTGTCACTGAATAATTCATGGTTATTTAATTTTGGCCCCTACCAAAAGATTTACAATGCATAATCTTTTAAGCACAGAGATTGTAAGTATGTCACAGGGCTTATTTAAAGCTTCACTCTTCTCTTTAGTACATTCAACTTTGCCAACGAAAAGATCCACAAAAATGGATGTATTCTTATCCAACTTGAGATTAGACAATACATGTAAATAAAGAATGACATCTGATATCACCAAATGTCTCCCTTACTATGCGTGGTATTTGGAACTCAGAAATGTCCAAACAAATTGTGTGAAATCACTTTCAGAAGGACAAAAAAAGAAAAAGAAAAAAAAACAAAACAAAACAGCCTTGACTTCCTGTTCTAGACTCCTGAATACTAAATTTCGAGCTAGTGGAATGTTTAATCTAGACATCAGTGTAACAATATTACTGTCCTAAAAAGATGTATATTTATATGAATTGACAGTATTTCTGTGATATATGAGACAAGCAGACCTATCAGGATTTAGATAATGCTCAAACCAACTGTAACCGAACAAAAGTCGAATGAGCAGTTCCTAAAGGCCCCATCTGTTCCTCATGTACAGATTGTCAAAAGCAGAGCCAACGGCAGTTAAGTTCTTCTCATTTGGACTTGTTGAAGAGATTCCTCCATCCTGTAGGCACTGCTGTTAGTATACAAATGATATCTTTGACAGAGATGTCAGTATAAATGGTAACATTTTCATTATAAAATCCAAAATTCTATACAAAGAAGAGAGAGCAAGAGCTATGACTTCTTGTTGAATAAATTGCAAAAAATATATAACTTAGATACAACTGAAAGCAGAGTACCCTCTCTGCTTAATGGCTCTCAACGAGACGAACATTAAAATGTTCCTTATCCTGCAGTAGTAGGCAGACCCTCATCAATTTTATTGAATATCACAGCACTATTTTTATCATGACTTCTTGACTTAAGGAAGAGAAATATCAATTTGGAGAATACTACTCCTTAAGGATAAAGAGAATCTAAATCATCTCAGCATTAGGAGCAAGTCATACAAAATATTAGTCTGCTTTGTCCAAAGACAGCAGGATTCTACCTCCTCTGGCAAGCACATTTGTAACATACATTTCTAAGCCATATAGGTTTAGCCATGATGTCATTTTTTTAAAGTAAAGATTGGTCAAACAAACTGACAAAAATACATTTTCCTCCTGAAGAACATGAACAAATGTCAAAAAAGCAAGCACTTAAGTTACAACTGCCCCCAGGCAAATGTAACTTCATGCTGGGCTTCTGCTACTATCATAAACACCACACCACAGGAAATCACTAACACTAACCATGACCAAGCCAGTCGTGTCTTTCCAGAATTTAAGGCATAATTGCCTTAATGAACTCACACAGTATCTGAAAATCCCAATATAGACCCATTCACTGAAGTAAATTGTGCTCCATATAAAGGTGTTCTGTGTTTGATCATAGATTATTGTGAATTATTTTGTAATTTTAAAGAGTGGTGAGCATCAGGTAATTAATGTATTTTAACTGAGAGCAGCATTAAAATTGTTTTCATATTTTTCTCGGGTGGGCAAATGTCAGAGAGTCGGGCAGCATCAGATCAACAATACAATCTCAAGTGTTAAGGATGATGCTTTATGGACTCAAATTTAGGCATGAAATAGACAATAGAGATGAGGAAAGATCAAGCAAGCAGTCCAGTCCACATACACCCCACAGCAGGGGAAACTGCTTCCTAAAATAAACCTTCTAATATTTTAGTGCTGTTGACTTTTGTATGTCCCTGGTGATTAAGTTTCTATCACTCACTTTTCCTGCAAGACTATTCTTGTAACCCAATATTTTCCTATGTCAGGAAGTGCCTTAAATTTCCCTTTCTCAGTTTCAATCTACAATCCCTGGACTCCAAGGGATATTAGGAGAATAGTTAAGCAGTTTTAAATCATTCTAAATATTTCAAGTGAATGCTATCTACAGTCCTAGAACTAAAAATTAGCCTCTTTATAATTTAAAAATTTTTGTATTATATTTTCTCTCATTATACATTATGCAATACCAATTTAGAAAAGAGATGAAATCCTTGAAAACAGGAACTATGGCTGTAATGTAATTTCAATTAATATGTTAAATATTTTTAATTTGGGATACCATATTAATCCTTTCTTTCCCTTGATTGTTTTTGTTACTCTGCCACGCACTATTTTAGTTTTAGCCATTCATCTGGAACAAAGGACATTTCATAATTAAATGGTATATTTCAATTCGTTTTAGGAAACAGAGTTCATATCTCTCATTAATTTTATATTCAGAGGCAAAGCAGCCCCATTGGTGTGATTTCTGGGCTTCACTCTTTGATTTGAATTCTTTGGTCACAATATTTGATCTCAACATATAAATTAAAAGTTTCCTTCTTAAATGTAGGAAATGTCCAACTTGAGATCCACAGTTTACAGAAGACTTAGAGGTTCATGTCTCCCTCAACCACTGAATCTCCCTCACTAATATTCCCTTCTCATCTGTCATGCAGGACTCTCTTGATTTTGTCCCTTGGCTAAGAAACATTTTTCTCTTCATAAGTTAGGAAACCTCTCAATATAGTGTGTCAGTACTCATGCCCCAAATTGTAAATAATGAGTGCCCTACAGTAGGATTTTGTGTTTTTCTAGAATGCACACTCCAACATGGGCAAAAATAACATTTGGTATTTTGCTAGCTTCTCTCCAAGGGTTGTTTTGAAGTTAAGTTTGTGTTTGTTTTTTTTCCTAGATCAATGTGAATTCACATGGCTCCTTACGGATGCGTTATTGAGAATCTGAACAAATCATTACAACTTGTCTAATTTTTTGTGTTTTCTATGATATTCAGTTCTTAGTTAGTTTGCAAAGAAACTCTTTCATTTCACCTTTGACTTCAACATAATGCAAACAATAATAAAAATATATGGCAAAATATAATCTGAACTAAAAAGAAATTTCTGCTTGCATAAAACAATTGAATTATAAAACAAATATGTTACATGAAAGATAATTTATAGGGCAGAGAATAATACTAGGATATGGCATTGGGTTTTGGAGGTGATATGTTGTATATTTTATACTCTGCCACTTTCATCAGTAGAATTAAAGAAAAAACTTGAAAACAGACTATAGTTTTATAATTCATTTTAGTAGTAACTTATCAAGGCTTTGTGAATCATCATCAGCATTATGGAAGGCAATGGAAAATCTAACACTCTCACTATTTCACTTCTTTTTTAAATCTCAAAGGCCATCGGGTGAATACAATGCAAAAGTCTCAGGTTCCTGCCAAAATGACCGCTGAGGATTTCACCATCATATAGATGGCCAGCATTGATTTAGGCAATGGATGGCACAGGTTTTATATGAATGAGCAGTTAATGATGATCTCATATATAGTAACTGAACTTAATGTGTGGTTACTTTTCTTTATCCAATTTTTCTGCAAAAAACAAAATAGTGAAGAGTAATAGTAAACATAAATCCAGCAGTCCCTCTCCTTCAAATTAATTAAAGTTTATAATAGACTAACTTTAAAGTATGCATCTATTACCTATCTGTCTAGAGCATTTTTTTAATAAATGTTATACATACATGTGGAAACACTTAAAAAAGTTGACTAATAATTTATGTTCATTTTTATTACTAATTTGTAAATTAAATTAATTATACATTTTTGCTTTGAATTAATAAACACTAAATTGCCAGAAGTCAAGATTATTGATTTCAAAATTACATTTTCTTATTCATCAATCAAAGTATATTAACAGGAGAATTAGTTGATATAATTATTTTTCATTAAAAGGAATCATATCATGAAACTGCTCATAAGTAAATTAAATCACTTTTCTTACATTTTCTGAGAAATATAATAAATTAAGGGGCTTTTATGGGTTAAGTAAGAATTTCTATACAATTTCTACTGATTTGAATAAATTATAGAAATTATAAGTAGTACACAGAGCTCTTAAATTTTAATTTTCAAAAAGGGAAAATCATAACTCTCATAAAAATATAAAATAAATACATGTCAAAGATTTTATTATATTAGTTAATGAGGAAGCTAAAAAGATGTTATAACTGGTTCAAAGAAGAATTTGAAGAAGACACATATACATATATTTATATGTATATATATTATATATATTTATTAATATGTATGTATATATAAACAATCAGAAATTTTGAAATGAGTTTTCTAAGAAATATAGGGATCAATAAACTTTTTCTGTAAAGGGCTAAATAGCAAATATTTTAGGCTTTGCAGGCCACATTTGGTCTTGATCATATATTCTTTTTCTTGAGAGTGTGTGTGTGTGTGTGTGTGTGTGTGTTACAACTCATTAAAAATCATTCTTAGCTCACAGGCCATTTTAAAAACAGGCTGGAGGCTGTAATTGGCCTGCAGGCCATAGTTTGAGGAACACTACTATAGAGCAAGGAAATGTAATATTTGGACATATCTTTTCCATAGGGCAGAAATCAATTATATCTATACCACACAATATTTATTTGTATTTCTATGGACACGAATCATTTACTTTCCTGTCCTTTTTCTGTAATTGAAGATCTACCCCTACAGAGTTTAAGATAGCCTAGTCAAGAGAAAGACAGTCAATGGTACATATCCCAGTAGAACCAGAAAAACCCTTGGGGGTCTGCTGTACAGTGCCCAACACTCCACTGAAAGGATGTCCTGGAATCTCTTCTGCCCATTTCCAAGTTTTTGAGTATATTTTTGCAAAGCACTTTTATTAGACAGTAGCTAAGTGTAAGAGCTTTACGTAAACCTGAGTTCAAATCTCTGGAATTCCATTTATGTGATATTTGACTTTGGAGAAATAATTTAATTTCTATGAAACTTGGAATATTTCTCAGTTTGTAAAATAATGTTACTGATACTTTATTGGTAGTTTTAATTGCTAAACGAGGTAATAGCTATAGAAAACAACCTCTTTTCTTTTCTCCCTCCCTGTCCCCAATTTTTAGGTTCCTTTTTGAAGTATCAACATCTCAAAGCTAACAATAGAAAGGGTTTTTGTAATTTGATTCAAAGTTGGAATCTTTTAGGCCACCTCCATCATTTCCCTCAGTATATAAAAGTGTGTAAATGTGGGCTTTATAAATTTCAGCTAGTTATTAACCTCTTTGTGTCTCAATTTCTCCATCAGTTAAATGGTGATAGTTTATTATCAATCTCATAATTAATGAACAGAGCCTGAGAAGTAATAAGCCCTTGACAAATGCCAAAAAATATTCTTCGACAAGGTAAAAGAATGCTTGTCTTTTTTCTGGCCTTAGGGTATAAGTATCTACTCTGTGAACTTAGTTTCAGATTGTTTGGGCCCAGGATGGTATACGGGGCAGGGTGAGGTGAAGTAGGGGAGGGGCTGGGAGGGAAAATGGGAAAAGCAGTGGATGGGAGAAGAAAAATTAATCCCATCATATACATAAAATGCCTAATATCACGTAGTAAGCATTCAATAAATGACAGTTCCTTGATATTATTGCCTTTAATCTCCATTGAGAGACTTAACTATGTTATTTTACAAATTTTTATTAATGCCATCTATCTTTATTGAAGCAAAATGATCTTCTATGTCTAATTTTAATGAAGGCAAATTATTTTTATCATCAATTGTAGCCCGTAAACGGCCCAATCAAATGGGTAGTATTCTGAATTAAACCATGCTGGTGCCTATATTCTAGCTTTGATTTTAGGTGCATTAGTTAATTACCAAATTTGATTTCTAAGGCCACTAATATGTGCTTTTGTATTTGAATTGTAAAAGCTCTATAGAAAATTGTATGTGGCCTACCTCATAAGAAGATAATTGACAGAGGGATAACAGATGTTTGAGGGGTGGAAGTGTATTCTAACATCCTAAAATAGAGAAAAAGATCTAGAACATTCAGACTCGAGAAATTATATGCTTGGTGGAAAACTATAAATTTTTTTCTCTGCTTAGCAGAATGACTTTTGCATCCTTTCAGATACACAGTTATGTGTCGCTTAAGGATGGGGCTATGTTCTACGAAATGCATCATCAAGCGATTTGTAATTGTGCTAACATCATAGAGTGCACTTACACAAACCTAGATGGTATAGCCTACTATATACCTAGGCTGTATGGTACTAATCTTATGGGGCCACTGCCATGTATGTTCTCTGTCGTTAACCGGAATGTTATGTGGCACATGACTCTATAGTGCATGACCATCTTTTTTTAAATAAGGCACTTCCTACTGATTCTCTTAATTCTTTTTCTCAAACATCACATCAATAGTTAAAGTTAATGGTCTCTCAGGGAAATTTAATTGAGAATTTAGTCATTCTTGAATTGACTTAAAGATTCAAAAGATAATAGTCTTATTTGGTTAATTTAGTCAAACAATCAACTCAAGGTAAACTAAAGTCTTAAATAAATCTCCAAGTTTAGTCAAAAAGATTATTTGATGTTTGGTTTTCTAAATATGTGTAATTAACTAACTCACTGGCCAGTTGTGGTGGGTGTGGAGGGATTTTTTTTCTGCTTAATACAAAATCTATCCTGTTATTTATTTAAACCACTTTCCTGTTATTCTTAGACAGTCACAAGCTCATCACCGATCTTCATATATTTTCCTGGACTTTAAACAAGTTATAGTATGGCTCAGCTTTTTCTGATCCAGATATATAAAAGTCAATTCTTTTCGTTTATCTTCAGGAGTCAGTTGACTCTAATACTTGAATCAAACTTAATCTTTCATTTGCAAATTCTTGACATTCCTATTAAGTTTTTGACTTAAAACTATCATAACAAAAGAGTAAATGGACCAAACCTTAAATTTATTATTAACATTATAAAACCCATCACATGAAATTATCTCATCATTAGATCATTTTTAATTCACTCTTCCCATCATACAAATAACCGGAGAGAAACAGAGAAAGAGAGAGAGGAGTGTTGCACATGCCACTTAGTCGATTGCCTGTGATTGGCTATGTTTCCTGTAAATCTACAGTGACTGCATCACAGAGTCCATAATTAACCTTAGTGTAATGTAATGTGTGCTGAAACCAAAGCTAAAATAACATTGTACCAGGAATTAAGAGTAAATAAAACTGATTATAAAAATATGTTAAAATCTTAAATATCTCTTTCATTACTTTCTTTGTTTGGGAATTCCATATTTGTTTTAACTGTTCCTCACACAGAGAAATTTCCCTGGTGAGGTTTACTTCAAGAGTTTCTGAATGCACTCTCAAATTTTACATATGAATTTCCTCTCCTTTGATGTAGTCTCCTGTGTTTTTTCTATGTTTTCTACAACAACTATTTACTAAAGCCCTAACACAGATATAGGACAGCCTATGAAAACATTTATTAAGCATTTGCTTTATACCAGCCACTGTGTGCTAGATCCAGGGAAACAATTGAAATGAAAGGCTAAAAGTTCAGCACACTAAAATGAGATGTTCTGTGGATCACTCTTAGTTTCCAACATTTGCTGCACATATCAATAATGGCTGCTTCCAGGTCTTTATAATTTCCGCCAAATACTAAGGATTGATCTTCTCTGAAACTGATTAGTAGTCGGGTATCCCAAGGGCACTTGAAGTGTAAGAAGCCAACACCTACATGCAGAGTTGGCCCTGAGTAAAGTCTCTGTTGGCTTGTATTGAGACATAGGGACAGAGATAAACTCAGACACATGAGCTAAGTAACTACAAGTTTGAAAAAAATAATGGCCCCTAGGAAAATTAGCTTATTTGCAGATTTTACTTGATGATTGCTTCACTTAAGTACAAATTATTTAGAACTTTTTTATACACCTCTACCACCAAACTACTTCCAACAACATCTTAAATTCCCATAAACAAAGTCTATAAACGCACTGCAGGGATGTAGATTCATCAGGATCAATCAGAGAACCTACTGAAGACTAAATAAAAGGAACTAACAAGAAAGTGTGTGACTTTAAAGCTGTTAGCATTGAGATGGCACTTTTTGTTACTAAAAGTATACGACAGTGATTAAAATATTTAAATTCTCTACTCTCAACTCTTAAATGTATATGCTTACTAATGTAGATTCTTTTTAAAAAGTCCTCAGTAAACATAAAACAGTGATATATATTAAGGCCACATGAAGGAAGAAAGCTTCCTGCAATTTCCCCAGAGGAAAAGCATCGCAATCAGACTCCCCCACCCCACGTCTGTCTTCTGAGGGAGTCTCTTGCTTAATTATGTGAAAAGCAATCAGGGACATCTGTCAGGACTTACATGACTTCTCACCAACCACACTACCAGCCATGCACATTAATGCTACTTCCTTTTTCCTGAGCAGCATCATCATAGACACGAAAGACACATAGTTGCCATTTTCTGCATTCACCAGATTCTGAATTCACCCCTCAGAAAAGGAAAATTGTTGTACACACTTTCCTAGAGAGAGACAACACAAACAGAAATTGAGATGCATACTTTATGACATAGTCTCACAAGTCCTGAATTCTGCAGATACAGACCTCTTAGATTCTTGCTTTTGAAACTTTTCCTTTGCGTACTGGAGGCATCAAAAAGTAGGTGCTTGTTGCATTCTGCTGCTGTGCAAATCTTTAAGTACTCATCTTTGATTACAGAAGTTGATGTGTGAGTGGTTAGGGGAGACTAGTTTCTGAGAAATGAGAACTCTTGGCCTTCAGAGGGTGTGCGGCTCCCCACAGACATCCTGGTGCATTATTTAGGTTTTCCAGCCTCTGTCTGCAGGTGGTAGTGCTTAAACTTAGGCAGTGTAGAGAAAGCTAGAGGGGAAGGAAGTCAGGTTTCACAGCCTGACCGCCTCTCTGGAGGAACCGGATCATGCCATCCACAGAAAAATCAAAACAGCTACTGAACCATTTCTATTTGGCATTTTAGAATAGGACTTTCACTTCTTGAATGAATCTGAAGAAATTTCAATTTTCTAATCAGACAAAACTCTTGGGGGAAGAGTTTTTGGTGCATTGTAAACTAAGTTGTACATTGCCAAATAGGCCTTTCTGTGCCACCAAGTATATTTACTTATATCAGTACTCCTTAAATTCAGCTTGAAGAATGTCCTTCATAAGGTTCCTTGTTTCCTGAGACAGATTTTTCTCTAGACATAAAATCCACGATTAATTAATTAGCCAAAAGGTAGTGATTTACCACTTGCTAGATCCATGCATCATAACTCCTGCTCTCAGAGTCAAGGGCGAGATGATGACTAGGAATGTGGTAAGTTTGTAAGACTAACTTGAAAGAATCATATAAATAATCTTGTTCTCTCAATAATTTTATTTCTATTTAAAAAAATATTGTGATAGCCAGAAAGAGAAAGACAAACACTGTATGATCTCACTCATATGTGGAATATAAACCAACACATGGACAGAGAAAACTGGACTGTGGTTACCAGGGGCAGTGGGGGTGGGGGGTGGGCACAAGGGGTGAAGGGAGTCATATATATGGTGATGGACAAACAAAAATGTACAACCCAAAATTTCACAATGTTAGAAACCATTAAAACATCAATTAAAAAAAAATATTGTGATAGATGACTACAATTTCAATTAATAGTCTAGTAGTCACTCATTCTTAACGAGAAAGTGATATCTATAATTTGATAACTGTGTGTATTAGTCGAGATTCTCTAGACAACCAGTAGGATGTGTGCATGTGTGTGTGTGTCGGGGGGGGAGGATTTTATATTTACATAAAGAGATTTATTATAAGTAATTGGCTCACGTGATCATGGAGGCAGAGAAGCCCCAAGGTCTGCAGTTGGCAAGCTGGAGACCCAAGGGAGGCAATGGTGTAGGTCCAGTCTGAGTCCAGCCCTGAGAAACAGGAGAGCCCATGGTGTAAGTTCCCATCTGAAAGTCGGCAGGCTGGAGACTCAAAAGAGCTTATGTTTCAGTTCAAGTCCAAAATCAGGAAAAGACCAAGGTCCCAGCTCAAGGCAGTCAGAAAAGAGGAGTTCCCTCTTACTCAAGGGAAGGTGAGCCTTTTGGTTCTATTCAGGCCTTCAACTGATTAGATCAGGCCCACCCACATTAGGGAGAAGAAACTTCTTTACTCAGTCTGCTGATCCAAATGTTAATCACATCCCGAAACAGCCTCACAGACACACCTAGCATAATGTTTAACCAAGTCTCTGGGCACACCATGGCTCAGTCAAGTTGATACCTAAAATTAACCATCATGAGTCCACCCCTTGTCAACTCGGCACGTATACATCTCCTTAAACCATACTCACTCACCAAAGAAGGTAATAACAAGGGCATAATTCCACCTAACATGATACAACTATCTTGTGTATAACTGAAAATGCACTATCCCCTACCCCAGAAGAGGAGGTAAAGTCCTTGAGTGATGTTTACTCTTCTCCTTGATATCGCATAGTTTAAATACTATTATGTAAAGTTAATAATACTTAAATATTGAAATATAAAGTCCTTACATCTTGTGTTACATAATAAGAGAATAAGACAAGGAAGAAAACAAAGATATTTGCTATACACATACACATATATGCACACACACATAAATATAACAAAATAAGCAGGAAATATCTATGACAATTGCAGTCATAATTTCTGTAACTGATCACTTGGTCATAGCTAGTATTTCCAGTACATTCTTCCACTACCCAGTCTATGTTGCCTTTGCCTTCAGGAAGCACCTAAGATGTTTACGATTTTTTTACCTGGCAAGGTGATCCAAACCTTCATTCCTGAAGGGTCTGGGCCATTAGTAGTTCTGCCTGGATTAGGTTGTTGTAGTTCATTGACCTTAATCACAGGTCATAGTAATACTCTAAGATGTCCTAAGGGATCTCCTGCATTCCAGACATACTTTTCCTTACTTCCATTGGGAGTAGTAATTTAATTTCTCCTTGGTAGTGAGGATCAATCATACTGTAACTCCCTAATTTACCTGTTGATTAAGAAGCATCAGGAGTCCAAAGTGGTTGGGTGGAAGTTTTAACTTCTAGCTCAGTGAAATCATTGTTGTGTCTCCTGGTGGAAGTATTCCTTCCATTGGAACTAAGACCTCTAGGCCAGCAGAATGTAAGGTCAGAGGAACAGGAAACAAAAATTCTGCCCATAGGTCACTAGGGGTAAGTGAGTGGTGCCACTCCCATTTTCACCCATTGGTTCCTGAACCCATGAATCCTGGCTATGGGACAAACACCATGTATTGGACACTGATTCAGAGCATATACAGCCTTCTGGAGAATCTTGCCCCATTCAAGCAAGGTATTGCCACCTAGCTATCACTATAACTGAGTCTTCAAAAAGCCATTAATTACATCATTCTATCAAGCCAGCTGCTTCAGGATGGTGGGGAACATAGCAAAACAGTAAATTCTATGTGCATGGGTCCATTGCCACGCATCATTTGCTGTGAAGTGAGTTCCTTGATCGGAAACAATGCTGTGTGGAATACCATGATGGTGGATAAAGCATTCTGTAAGTCCATGGATGATAGATTTGGACTTTGTTAGTAAGAACAAAACACTGCCCCTTCCATGGAAGAGGTTCAGTATAATGAGGTAGCCAGCTGAACACCCTGGGAATAGTGCCATATTGGGGACTCAGTGTTGGTTTCTGCTGCTACCATATTGGGCACTCAGCAGTAGCCATAGCCAGGTAGGCCTTGGTAAATGGAAGTCAGTTTTGCTGTGCCCATGCATTACCTCCATTCCTCCAGCATGGCTACTTTGATCATGAGCCCATTGGGCAATGACAGGGGTGACTAGGGAAAGAAGCTGACTGGTATCCACAAAATGGGTATCCATCCACTTGATTATCTTTTCCCAGCATTATTGAGATATAATTCACATACAACATTGTGTAAGTTTAAGGTGTACAATGTGAAATTTTTGATACACTTATATATTGCAAAATGATTACCACAATAGGGTTAGTTAACACTTATATCACTTCACATAATTACCATATTTTTATGGTGCAAACATTTAAGATTTACTCTTTTAGCAATTTTCAAGTGTGTAATAGAGTACTGTTAACTATAATCACCATGCTGTACATTACATCGCCAGAACTTATTCATCTTCTAACTGGAAATTTGTATAATTTGACTGACATATCTCCATTATGCCCGCTCCCGGCTCCTGGTAACAACCATTCTTGTCTTTGCTTCTTTGAGTTCAGCTTTTTTTAGATTCCACAATAAGTGACATCATACAGCATTTGTCTTCATCTGTCTGACATTTCACTTAGCATAATGCCCTCAAGGTCCCTCCATGATTTAGCAAAGCAGGATTTTCTCCTTTCTTATGGCTGAATAATATTCCCTTGTATATATGTGTAGATACTACATCTTCTTTATCCACTTATCTGTTGAGAGACACTTAGGTTGTTTCATTTCTTAGCTGTTGTGAATAATGAACATGAGAGCGCAGATATCAGGATTCAAGATCCTGATTTCATTTCCTTTGGGTATACAGCCAGAAGTAGGATTGCTGGATCATATGGTAGTTCTATTTTTAATTTTTTAAGAAACCTCCATACTGTTTTCCAAAGTATCTGCACCAATTTACATTCTTATCAAAAGTACACAGGGGTTCACTTTTTTCCATGTCTTTACCAACATTTGTTGTCTATTGTCTTTTTGATAATAGCCATTTTAACAGGTATGAGGTGATATCTCATTGTGGTTTTGATTTGCAATTCTCTGATGATTAGTGATGTTGAGCATCTTTTCATGTACCTGCTGGCCATTTGTATATCTTCTTTGGAAAAATATCTATTCAGGTCCTCTGCCTGTTTTTTAATTAGATTGTTTCTTGATATTGAGTTGTATGAGTTCTTTATATACTTTGGATTTTAACCCCTTATCAGATATATGATTGGTAAATATTACCTCCCACTCAGTAGGTTGCCTTTTCACATTGTTGATGGTTTCTTTGCTGTGCAGAAGCTTTTCAGTTTGATGTAGTCCCACTTATTTATTTTTCTTTTGTTGTTTGTACTTTTGGTGTCAGTCAAAAAAATCACTGCTAAGGCCAATGTCAAGGAGATTTTCCCCTATGTTTTTTTCTAGCAGTTGTATGGTTTCAGGTTTTCAGGTTTTATGTTTAAGTCCTCAATCCATTTTGAGTTAATTTTTGTGAGTGGTGTCAGATAGAAGTCCAGTTTCATTTTTCTGCATGAGATTATTCAGTGTTTCCCAACACCTTTTATTGAAAAGACTATCCATTCTCCATTGAATATTCGTGGCTTCCTTGTCAAATATTAGTTGACCATATATGCAAGAGTTTATTTCTGAGCTTTTCATTCTGTTCCATTAGTTTATGTGTCTATTTTTATGCCAGTATCATAGTGTTTTGATTACTATAGCTTTATAGTATAGCTTGAAATCAGAAAGTGTGATGCCTCTAGCTTTTTTCTTCTTTCTCAGGATAACTTTGGCTATTCAGGGTCTTCTGTGGTTCCACATGAATTTTAGGATTGTTTTCTCTAATTCTGTGAAAAATGCCATTGGAATTTTGATGAGGATTGCATGAAATCTGTATGTGTCTTTAGATAGTGTGGACATGTTAACAGTATTAATTCTTCCTATCCATGAACATGGGATATCTTTCTATTTATTTGTGTCCTCCTCAATTTCTTTCATCAATGTTTTACAGTTTTTAATGTGTAGATCTTTCACCTCCCTGGTTAAATTTATTTCTTGTATTTTATTGTTTTTGATGCTATTGTAAATGGAATTGTTTTGTTTATTATTTTTTCAGATATTTCATTGTTAGGGTATAGAAACACAACTGATTTCTATGTGTTGACTTTGTATCTTACAATTTTACTGAATTTGTTGATGAGTTCTGACTGTATTTTGGTGGAGTCTTTAGATTTTTTATATATTAGATCATATGACCTGCAAACAGAGACAATTTTACTTCTTCTTTTGTGATTTGGATGCATTTTATTTCTTTTGCTTGCCTAATTGCTCTGGCTAGGACTTCCATTACTATGTTGAATACGAGTGGTAAGAGTGGGTGCCCTTTTCTTGTTCCTCATCTTAGAGAAACAGCTTTCAAACTTTCACGTTGTGTGTGATGTTAGCTGTGGGCTTGTCATATATGGCCCTTATTATGTTGAAGTACATTCCTTCTATACCCAATTTATTGAGAGTTTTTAATCATAAAAAGATGTATTTTGTCAAATGTTTTTTCTGCATCTATTGAGATGATCATATGTTACTTATCTTTTATTCTGTTAATGTGGGGTGTCACACCTACTGATTTGTGCATATTGAACCACCCTTGCATCTCAGGGATAAGCCCCACTTGGTCATGGTGTATGTACCTTTTAATGTGCTGTTGAATTAAGTTTGCTAATTTAGTTTTTTGTGTGTGTGAGGAAGATCAGCCCTGTGCTCACATCTGCCAATCCTCCTCTTTTTTTTTTTTTTTTTTTTGGCTGAGGAAGAGTGGCCCTGGGCTAACATCCGTGTCCATCTTCCTCCACCTTATATGGGATGCTGCCACAGCATGGCTTGCCAAGCGGTGCATTAGTGCACGCCCGGGATCCGAACTGGCAAACCCTGGGCTGCCGCAGCAGAGCGCAAACACTTAACCACTTGCACCACGGGGCCAGCCTCCGAGTTTGCTAACATTTTATTAAGGATTTTTGCATCTATATTCATCAGGAATATTGGCCTGTAGTTTTCTTTTCTTGTAGTGTCTTTATCTGGCTTTGTAATCCAGGTAATACCAGCCTCATAAAATGAGTTTGGGGGTGTTCCTTCCTCTTCAATTTTTTGGAAGAGTTTGAGAAGGATTGGCATTAATTCTTTAAATGTTTGATAGAATTCACTAGTCAAACCATCTGGTCCTGGGTTTTTCTGGTTTGGGAGGTTTTTGATTACTGGTTCAATATCCTTACTCTTTATTGGTCTATTCAGATACTCCATTGCTTCATGATTTGGTTTTGGTAGGTTGTATGTTTCTAGGAATTATCCTTTCTTCCAAATTATCTAATTTGTTGTTGTATAATTGTCCATAGTTGTCTCTTACAATCCTTTGTATTTCTGTGATATCAGTTGTAATGTCTCCTCTTTCATTTCTGATTTTATTTATTGGATTCTTCTTTCTCTTTTCTTAGTCTTGCTAAAGGCTTATCAATTTTATCTTTTCAAAAAACCAGCTCTTAGTTTTGTTGATCTTTTATTTTGTATTTCTGATCTCTATTTCATTTATTTCTGCTGTGATCTTTATTTCCTTCCTCCTAATAACTTTGACTTAGTTTGGTCTTCTTTTTCTAGTTCCTTGAGGAGTAAAGTTAGGTTGTTTATATGAGATCTTTCTTTTTTCTTAGTATAGCCATTTACTGCTATAAACATCCCTCTTAGAACTTCTTTTGCTGTATCCTATAAATTTTGATATATTGTGTTTCTGCTTTCAATTATTTCAAGAAATTTAAATTTCTTTTTTACCCATTGGTTGTTCAGGAGTGTGTTGTTTAATTTCCACATATTTGTGAATTTTCAAGTTTCCCTGCTGTATTGATTTCTAGTTTCATACAATTGTAGTTGGAAAAGATATTTGATATGATTTCAATCCTCTTAAATGTGCTGACTTGTTTTGCGACCTAATATATGGTCTATCCTGGAGAATGTTCCATATGTGCTTAGAAAAATATGTATTGTGCTGCTATTTGATGGAATGTTCTGTATATGTTTTTTAGATCCATTTGCTCTAAAGTATAGTTCAAGACCAAAGTTTGCTTATTGATTTTCTGTCTGGACGAACTATCCATTTTTGAGAACAGGGTATTGAAGTTCCCTACTGTTGTCTATTTCTGTATTGTCTATTTCTCCCTTCAGATCTAGTAGTATTTGCTTAATATATTTAGGTACTTCAATGTTGGGTGCATATATATTTATGATTGTTATATCCTCTTGATGAATTGACCCTTTTATCATTATTCAAGACCTTCTTTGGTTACTGTTTTTGGCTTAAAGCTTCTTTTGTCTCATATAAGTATAGCCACCATTGCCCTCTTTTGGTTTCCACTTGCATGGATTATCTTTTTCCATCCCTTTACTTTCAGCCTATGTGTGTCTTTAAAGCTAAAGTGAGTTTCTTGTAGGCAGCATATAGTGGGGCCTTATTTTTTCATCCATCCAGCCACTCTATGCCTTTTGATTGCAGAAATTAATCTATTTACATTTAGAATAATTATTAGTAAGACTTACTAATGCCATCTTATTAATCATTTTCTGGCTGTTTTGTACTTCCCTTGTTTCTTTCTTTCTTTCTTGCTGTCTTCCATATGCTTTAATTCCCTTCTCCTTATTTTCTGTGTATCTACTGTAGGTTTTTGCTTTGTGGTTACCATGAGGCTTACATAAAATATCTTATAGATATAACATTCTACTCTACTAACAGTTATCAAGCTGATGACAATATGACTTTGCTTGCATACAAATCACTATCCTTATACTCTTCCTTTCTTTTATGTTTTTGATGTTGAAGGAAGTAAAAATTGTATTAAAAATTAAAAAGTTACTACCTTAGAGACAGGCACCTCCACACCCTAAGGATTCCTGGTATAAGGGGGAACGTTTATCGATCCTGACTGACTCTATTCATGGAAGACCCACCCTAAACTGTTCGGGGAAGAATTGAGAACAAGAGAGTGCTCCAGAGGGATAAGTTTGGGAGGGTCAGGGTGGAGGGGGTCCAGATGGAGACGCGTGTGTGTAACCTGATAATCGCTTCGCGCCATAGCAATTCGCGCCATAAAATGTAACTGTTTAAATGTTTTAAATTAGCCAATCATGTAAGACCGTGCCAACCTTTTCCCGCTTTGTGCTTCCAAACCCTATATAAGAATTTGCCCTTTAAGGTCCGAGGTCGACTCCTCTGTCTCCTGCGAGAGATACGTGTCGACCCGGAGCTCCGCTTAATAAACCTCTTGCGTTTGCATCAAGCTCGGTCTTCTGTGTCTGTGGGTCCGCGCCTTCCCGAGACTGGAGTTGGGGTTTCCTTTTTGGGATCCTACAATGTCATAATTTACCTCTTTTAGTATTATAAATTCATTAACAAATTCTTATAGCCATAGTTATTTTAATACTTTTGTACTTTTACCTTTTCACTAGAATTATGTGAATATTAGTACACTACCATATTGCAGGGTTAGAGCATTCTGAATTTGACTATATACTTACCTTTACAAGTGTGTTGTATGTTTTCATGTTACTCAGTAGTATCCCTTTATTTCAGGAAGAACTCCTTTCAGTATTTCTTGGAAAGCAGGTCCAGTAGTGATGAACTTCTTCAGCTTTTATTTGTCTGGGAATGTCTTTATCTCTCTTATTTCTGAAGGACAATTTTGCCAGATAAAATATTCTTGGTTGGCAGCGTTTTTTTCTTTCAGCACTTTGAATATATCATCCCATTCTCTCCTGGACTTCCTGTAAGGTTTCTGCTGAGAAATCCACTGATAGCCTTATGAGGATTCCCTTGTAAGCAGTAAGCTTCTTTTCTCTTACTGTTTTAAGAGTCTCTCTCCTTGATTTTTGATCACATTATTATAATGTGTCTTGGGGAAGATCTTTTTTCTTTTCTTTTTTTTTTTTTGTGAGGAAGATCAGCCCTAAGCTAACATCCATGCTAATCCTCCTCTTTTTGCTGAGGAAGACCGGCTCTGAGCTAACATCTATTGCCAATCCTCCTCCTTTTTTTTCCCCCAAAGCCTCAGTAGATAGTTGTATGTGGTAGTTGCACATCCTGCTAGTTGCTGTATGTGGGACGCGGCCTCAGCATGGCCAGAGAAGCGGTGCGTCGGTGCACGCCCGGGATCCGAACCTGGGCTGCCAGCAGCGGAGCGCGCTCACTTAACTGCTAAGCCACGGGGCCGGCCCCGGGGAAGATCTTTTTAAGGTGAATTTATTTGGGGTCCTTTGTGCTTCATGAACTTGGATAGTCAAATCTCTCCCCAGATTTGGGAAGTTCTCAGTTATTATTTATTTATATACATTTTCTGCCCTCTTCTTCCTCTCTTCTCCTTCTGAGACTCCAATAATTTACAGATTGCTTCTTTGTATGGTATCCTATAGTTCATGTAGGCTTTCTTTACTCTTTTTTTATTCTTTTTTCTTTACTCTTTTTTATTCTCTTTTCTTGTTCTCCTCTGGCTGGATAATTTCAATGGTCCTGTATTCTACAGCACAGATTTTTTTTTCTTCTGTGTGATCCAATTCTGATGCTCGAACTCTCTATTGCATTTTTCATTTCATTCATTGTATTCTTTAGCTCCAGAATTTTTGTTTGGTTCTCTTTTATGATTTCTATCTTTTTATTAAACTTCTGATTTGGTTTGTATATTGTTTTCCTGATTTTGTTGAATTGTCTTTCTGTATTTTCTTGTAGCTCACTGAGCATCCTTAAAACAGTTATTTTGAATTCTTTATTGGGTAAATCACAAATCTCCAGGTCTTTGGAGTGGGTTACTGGAAGATTATGATTCTTTGGTGACGTCATGTTTCCTTAATTTTTTTTATGATCCTTGAAGTCTTGCATTGCTGTCTTTGTATTTGAAGTACCAGTCACTTCTTCCAGTCTTGACTAATTTCAGTAGAGAAATACCTTCTTGAGTCCTACCAGGGATTCTGAGGCTTTTTCAGACCTTCTATGGATATACCTGCTTCATACTTCTTGCTCCCTCTTGTGGTAGAATTCTTAAGCTTGTAGGCCTTCTTTTGATCCTGTAATGCACCAGACTGGGTGCTGACATCCTCTCTTTTGCTTTCTCAGGGGCAGTGCTAAAGCTCAAGTTTGTGATCTCTTCCTAGGCCACATATTTGGGCAAACTTTCTGCACATGTTCACTAGGCATCCATTAAAGCTCACTCTCACCATTGTTGGGACATGCACAAGGAGCTAGCCACAGGATGAGGGCACATGTGAATGAGGTCCACGGAGTGCTGGGGGTGCCTTGGGCCAGTTGGGGGAATCCATGGGTGAAGCAGGCTAGCAGCTTGTGGATGGGCCTCCTGATGAGTCTATGACTCAGTTAATAGGATCTGTGTCCTTTTGATTATTTCAGAGCCCTGGCTGCTATTCTTCCAACAACTCATCATCCTGCAGTTGTCCAGCTCACAACCCAGTACTCTCGATAAGGTGAGAGAGAAATGGGCCTATAAGCCTCTTTGACACATCCTGCACAACTGGGGAGCTGGGTGTTCACGCCTATGTTCTCATCTTCCTCCAAGGGAGAAATCACAAGTTGAGAAAGGCCCTCTTGGCACTGACCTGTGCCACTTCCAGGGGGGACGTGATGCAGGTAAAGTCAAACTGCTCCTCTTACCCTCTCCAATGCATCAAACTAGGGGTTTTTTGCTCCAGTGATGTGCTGGAACTTCTCCACTGGACTCCTGGACTTCCACAAAAACTCTCTCGCCTGTGAGTGATTGTCTAAATCAGTGTTCTCCAGGATCTGTCTCTCTCTTCCACTCTTTATCTCTCTCTCCCTCTGCATGCACATAAAGAAGAGGTCATGTGAGTATGCAGCAAGATGACAACCATCTACAAGCCAAGAGAAGATGCCTCAGAATGAAACCTGTCTTGTCAGCACCTTGATTTTGAACTTCCTAGCCCCCAGAACTGTGAGAAATAAATTCCTGCTATTTAAGCCATATAGTCTGTGGTATTTTGTTATGGCAGTCTGAGCAGACTAATACACCATGTACTTCATATTTTTACAGGGATTTAAAACTCTCTTTCCATACTTAAGTTTCTTTTCTATGTCAAAAAGGAAACCTAAAAATGTATCAAATCTCATAAACAGTAAGCATCTTCTGAGTGCTAACTATAGGCCAAGCAAATTAAATACACACACATAAAGTTATTACAGTTCTAATTATTTTCAATAACTAATTATGTACGTTAATGTTGAGAGCCATGAGAAGATATGCAGATAAATCAGTTAATCATGGATTTAAGTTGTTTGAACGTCCCCCTACTCCATATCCCAGAGTCTTGACACAGGTTCTACTCCTTCATTTTCTCTTTGCCTCTCTAATTCCTACCCATCATTCATTCCTCAGCTTAAACATCACTTCATCTAGAAGCTTCTCTTAACCCTCAAACTGGGTTAGGTTTCCCATTATGTATTATCTTTCCAAGGCATCCTTAACTTCTCCTTTGTAATAATTTCAAATTCACTGTATTAATCTGGATTCTTTACAGAAACAAACTTAATAGGATGTACATATAGAGAAAAGGAGATTCATTATAAGGAATTGACTTATGCAATTGTGGAGGCTGAGAAAACCCAAGACCTGCAGTTAGCATACTAGAGACCCAGCAGTGCCTATGATCTAATTCCAGTTTAAGTCCAAAGACCTGAGAACTAAGGGAGCTGATGGTATAAGATTTATTCCAAAGGCTGGCAGGCTTGAGACCTCGTTTGAGCTCAAAAGCAGGGAAAAAATTGATGTCTCAGCTCAAAGCAGTCAAGCAAGAGGAGGTCCCTCTTACCAGTAGGAGGATGAACTTTTTTGTTCTAAACCTTCAATTAATTGGATGAGGCATATCCCCATTAGAGATAGCAATCTGGTTTATTCAGTCTACTGACTCAAACGTGAATGCCATCCAAAAATACGCTCATAGACACACCCAAAATAAAGTTTGAACAAATATCTGGGCACCCCATGGCCTGGTCAAGTTGACACGTAAAAGTACCCATCACCCTGATTATTATTTTTTAATAATAATAGCACAAGAACTGTCTCTGGGTTGCTCATCTATTATCCTCAGAGCTCACAAATAATAGGCACTTATTAAATAAATTTTTTTGCAGAACAACTAACTAAACACCAATTCAAGAGCACTAACTCAATCATTATATGAATAAAAAAAAGTATTATTCCTATGATGAATATAGGACTACATATATTTTTTGCCTGAATCTCCATTTACATTGTACCAAGACTTCCTCCCTTGAAAATCTTGTCCACTTAGCAAAGAAAAGAATTTCTGAACTCATTTGTATTTTTCAATGATGCTTTAGTAATTCCCCTTACAAATTCCATTGATATAAAATGTCTTTTGTTTTATGATGTAATTCACATGTTACATATTTAAGGCTTTATTGTATACAAAATATCCTTAATTGATCCCCCATGCCCCTCCAGGTATATTCTTATTAGCTCTCCTCCACTTCACATGCAAATTTCTCAAAAAGTCGTCAATATTTGATGCCTTCATTTCATCATCTACCTCAAAACACCCTGGTCTGACCTCATTTTAGCTTTTGCTAAGTTACCAATGGCTCTTCTATGCCACTAAATGTAATGATTAATTAAAAATCTTCATCAAACTTGATCTCCCCACAGCATTAATATTACTGACCCCTCAATTCTTTTGGAAATACTCTTCTCCCCCACTCTCCATGACACCATATTTTCTTCGCATCTCTCTACCTTCTTCTTTGGGAATCTCCTATGGGACAATCCTCCTCTTCCTCCTGACCCCCAATTATTGGAGGTTCTCCCAGCTTTACACTAGGCCCCCTTTTAAACTGTACTTCCTTGGCAAGCTTCAACTACCACCAATATGTATATGACTCACAGATTTGTGTTTCCACCCAGAACTTTCCTGTGTGTTCTACACCATATACCTGACTATGACATTCCTTTTACATGTCTCAAAGCCCACCTCATCCTCTGCCTCCTCTCCAGCCTCATCCTGATCCAGTGTTCCCAATTTCAATAAATGTTAACGGTGTATTTTCAGTTGTGTAAGTGAGAGTTCTAAGAATATTTGTTGACATTCCCACTCCATCACATCCTTATATCCAGAATCACTCTGTTGATTATGTCTCTTACATATATCTCTTAATTTCCTCAACTTCTTTCTCTTCACTCCCCCTTCTCCCCACACCCCAAGTCCAAAATAACATCACCTCTGGCCTGCATGACTGTAATAATTTATTAATTTTTCTTCCCCTGAGCTCATTTCTAGATATTCCAATCTATGATCCACACTGCAACTAGTGACCTTTCAAAATGGAAGACTAATCATATATTTCTAATCTTTAAAACACTTCCATGGGTTTTCTTTGTATTAGCCTGAAAAGCAAAAGCCTTAACATACCTATAAGACAGTGCATAGTCATACCTTCCCCCTATCTTTCCAGGTTCACCTTTAACTTATCCCCTTCTATCCTCTTCTCTCACCCTCTGCCCCACTGTACTCTAGACACAGTGGCTTTGTCTCATTTGCCTGAATGCTCTATACTTTTTCATATGACATGGTCTTGTGAAAAACCTCTACCTCAACATACCCTGACATAATCTACCCCAGTTAACAGATTGGCAGGAGACTCAGGAAGGCTTCCCTTGACTCCCTGACTCCCTGACTCCCCGACACTAGAGGCTCTTAAAGCATCACGTACCTCTCATTTGAGTTACATATAATTGTACTTTTGTCATCATTTTATCAGTGTCTATTTTCCCCAGCAGACTGCAATATCCATTACGGTGACTATAATGCCTCTTTTATTCACAGCTATGTCCCCAGATCCTGCCTGGCACGTTGATTAATAAATGATGAAGCTAACTGAACAAAAATTTATTGAATGTTGATTGTGTGCAGGCATCACAGGGGTGACATAAAAATATGTTGGAGACAGTCCCTGCCTTCAAAAAGCTTACCTTTTGGTTTAGGAGTTAAACATAAATAGAAATCAAAAAATAAATACTACACTAAGTAATTAACATCAAATGCTACACATGGAAAGTTGCTACACAATTTAAAAATAATTTACAAATATAAGATGTAAGACCTTCATAACCAGAGTGGTCTAATGATTTATGGATGAAAAGAGCCTTGACCTTGACCTAGAAAGAGAGGAAGGAGTTGGAGAGTCAAAGTGGAAAAGGTAGATGTTTCTGGGGAGAAAAATGAAATGAACAACACTCCAGAGGTGGGCTAGCCTGGGGTATCAAGATCGATGGTGATGCCCTCTCTGGATCCCTTATAAGGCTCCAGCATTCTGTGGAAATAAAGAGTGACTGTGGTTCTAGAATGTGATAAAAGCCAAATTGTAGTATGATAAGAATTTTAACAGCTGGAAATCATGAAACAAAACTTTAGTATTATATTTCTGCGAAATTCTAGAAGTACCATTGCTGCATAACTGGAATGTGGGAAGAAAATGTGTGAAAATCCAATAGGCTGTCCTTTTTTAAAAAGTCTTAAACAGCTTGCAAAGTTGTGGTCTTATTGGACAGTTTCCTGAATCTCAATGAGGTCTTTAGGATTATCAGCATGTAAAACAGGATACACGCTCTTCCCCTTACTAATAAGAGCTATTCCATGCCTTTAACAGCCTACTTTTCATGCTTAGTTGAAACCACAGAATCTTCTTTTAAAAAAAACTGACCTAAAGATAGTTTGCCATCAATCCTTGGAAATTGATCACTTGTCTTGAAAGCTGTTTTTCTTGAAAAACCACCTCTAAAAGAACAGAGTTGCATATTTGGCAATACCAAACACAAACATATTACTTTATCTCTGAAATTATCATTTTGCAATAGAAGAATTAGGAAATTCACAACCTCTTTTATGGAATTTCCTACATAGAAATGCCAATATAAATATCAAAGCTACACTGATTTATAGCATTTCTGTGAATGTGTATCAATAACAAATATCAAACTGTGTCACCAGATCTCGAAATCACAATGGCATCTAGGCTGGAAATGATTCCATATTCAAAAACAGACTTTTGCTTAATATGATTTCTTATCAAATTAACACATCACATAGTTTTAAGAGTCAAATGTTTCCACAAGGTTTATTTTGAGAAAGATCTATTTCCTCTCCTCCCCTACCCCCATTCTTGCTTCCTGATCCAAGAGATATCCACTTAATTGCTTAATTTCAGATTTAAGCGTTAGCTATTGAGTTCCAGCTATGGAAAATGAGAATCTCACTTTCTTTCAATCTCCTCCCTCCATCTGGGTCCCAACATATTTACAGTTTCCATCCTCCATCCATTTAATGTAGGCATATCATAATTTGTGTAGATTAACATTCAATGTTTATTTTAACCATGCAAAGCAATTCACCCCTGAATCATATGATACATGGTGTCATTTTCTTTCCTGCACAACCCACTGTTTTTCCTGGAGTTAATAATTGTCTTGTTTATTGCTTGCTTAACTTTTTTTGTAATTATCACTAGTTTAAATCTAAACTCTCTGCCAAACATCTAATCCTTTTCTATGGATTAAAACACACTTGGTATTCTATCTATTTCATCTTTTTGCAGTAATCACTCACATAGCCTTCTGATTCACTCCAAGCTAAAGGTAGAGAACAGTTGTCATTGTGGGGTCTCTCTTCTCGGGGTATTCTCTTTACTCATCTCTTCAGATGAATCCAGTGTTCACTGGACTCCTTTTCGTCCTCTTTCTTCTTTATTCATTCATTTTCCTGGAATATATACTTTAGTAACTTTTTTAAAAAGTATGCTTGAGAGGTAAATATTTTTAGTCATTTCATGTTGTAACATAGTTGATTCTCTTCACAGATATTTGGTCTAGAATTCTTGCTTGGAACTTATTTTCCCTCAAAATTTCGAAAACATATATCCATTATCTTTAAGATTCCATTAATATTGTTGAGAAGTTCAATTCTATTCTTATTTTTTTATCATTTTTATGAAATCTTGTTTCATAAAATAAAAATTATTCACTACTCTTCCTTTTCCCAGTGATGATTGCCATAGTGCAGATCTCATTTTTTCACTGTGCTTGGTACTTAGGAGAACGTGTCAACCTGAACACATGTCCTTCAGTTCTGGGAAATATTCTGTAATTGTTTCTTTGATAATTATCTTCCTTGTGCTCTTCATTTTTTCTTTCTGAACTGGCTATTTAATTTTATCTTTCCTTTCTTATATCCATCTTATTTTCCCTTTGTTTTTTTCAGGAGACATTTTATCTTCCAAACTATTTTTTTTAATTTTCACTATCAGATTTTAAATTTCAAAGTGGTACATTTATTCTTTAAATATTAAATTTTAAAAGCACTGTATTCTTATTTCATAAAAGCAATGTCTTCTCATATGTCTCTATTTATGTTTTTTTAATCTTTCTTCTCTTGCAGAGTACCAATTTCCTCCAAAGGTTTTTTTTTCCCTCTGTTTGTGCTTTTGCCTTAGACTCTAATAGCAGAGGATTTCCTTCATTGCCTGGCGATTCCTGGCTGCCTGCTCATAATGGAAAGTGAGCACTTACCAGCTGATGGGAAGCTCCCTGCTCGTGGCGGGGATTCTTCATTGTTGGGTTCATTGTAGGGTGGTCTGGCTGGGCAATTAGGAGAGAGAATCCAAATGTCACTGCCTTTGGATCTTTTTCTCTTGGGATAGTTAAATTCCTTGGAGAAGATTCTTCCAATCTTCCCTCTGGAGGGTAAAATTCTGGCTGGCAGTATTCTGGAAGACATGCAGTACAAAAATCTGAGAGGACCTCAACTTTCCATATGTAATCTACAGATATTTTATGTAATATCTGTATTTTCTCTACAATCTCCTTACCCTCAACTACACTTCTTTGCCACAATCTCTCCATTATACTCTTTCCAGAGAAGAAATTTCCAGTCTTTCGCCAGGGTGGGGAGAGACAATTGCTTAGCTACACACAATGGTAGAATAAATAAAAGTGACTAAATACTTCATAGATGAGCTTTTACCAATCATTCTTTTTAAGCACCAGCCTCACACATTCTTCCAGGAGTAACTGTAGTAGCCAATTTTTGTGGATTTTATAGGTTCTGTAGTATAAATAGTTTTGTTTGTTAGAATTTGTCACTGCTGGTTTATGATGCAATTTTCTGGAATCTGCTAAGTCAGTTACCCCTCACCCATTTGCTTTCCAGCTTCTAAACTTAAGGGTTGTCTATTATTCCTTCTCTTTACTTTTGTGAATATGTCTTTTTTAAAACTTCCTTTACTAACATATTAGTAGGATTACAGGGGAGTAGATGTAAATGTATGTCCAATATGCCATCTCTAGACCTCTTGATTAGCTCACTACTCGTCTGTATTAATGAAAGTATTAATGAACATTTTTCAAGGTGCTTGTGAGGATTATATGACATGATATGTGTAGGAGTACCAAGAAACGGGCGTGGCATATTATAATAGTCACTCAATAAATATTTACTCTCCCTTTATTTTGAAGGAGCAACTACAATGATCTCCCCCATCTTACTCTCTCCTCTTGGCTATCCCTTCCATTGTCACTGTATTGATAAAGAAACTGAATGTCAGAGGGATTCATATGAGTTATCCAAGCACATACCAACAGTTAATGTCAGAGAGACTTAAATGTTTCCTTTTCTTGCCTTTTTGTACATATGTGTGATTCTCTTTTGGTCTGAATCCTCATATGTAAGGATGTTAGTATTCCTTTTACAAAATTGGGCTTGTCATTTTCTCTAACAGGTGAGTAAACTATAGCCACAAAAAACGGTAATACAAATGGCCAAAAGTGCTTAATTTAAAAGGAACTATGCATACCTGATCAGCCACGACAACAACTAGCTATGGCATACCTGGCCATGGATTGGTAACAGTTCCTCTAAACAGCTCTCAGAATTTGTACACTTCTTCTCCATAAACCAAGTAGGAATATAACTATTTCTACAAAGATGACATCCTACAAGACAAGGTCTTCTATTCTTGCTCCCATATCACCAGTCTGCATACTGGTTTCAGACAGGCTGGGTAAGCCTATCCGAGGAACTTTACAAAATAGATCCCTAGGTCTCATCCTCTGAGAATCTGATTCTACAGGTCCCGCTGGAACCTAGATTTTCATTTTAAATGCTCTCAGATGATTTGAGGTACACCTAGGTTTAGAAGCCACTGCAGTAGAGTACATGTTATCTAGATAGAGCAGAAATATAGGGATATTTTCTTAACGAGTTAGTAAAATGTCCTAGGAAAACCTTTTGGAGATTTCTATTATAGCTTTCTATTTGAGTGGCTCCAGAAGACTGTTTGAGTGAATTTTCTTCTTGATCTTACAACTCTGAGCATGTTCTCTAACTCTAGATGACTGAGTAGAAGAGGGAGCTGAAGCAGCAAGGAAGGAACTCAGGGCCTTTCAGCATTACCATATTCTACAGGAGCTTTTCCAGCAAAGAGCAGCACCGTGTGCTCCAGAGACACTGATAAATTATCTCCCAGTTTCGCTGCTGACACCTAGAAATTAAACAGAGAATGTTAACTGCTGGAGATGCTCCTTGGATGGAACGTGTTGGTCTTCCATGGAAAGCACCATCATCTACAGATTGCATTTCACCAAACTTTTATGTAATTTTATTGTTGTAGAAATTATGTTTAATAAGATGTTCATGAGAAAACAAAGAAATTGACGAACTCTTCCTTAGCAAAAATAAGGAATTTCACCTGAACAATAGAGTGTACGTAAGTCTGAATCATTATGCTAACTTTTTTTTTTCCTTATGAATTCAACTTTCTTATAACTTCTTGTGAATTTAGCATAAGGTCAAAATGGTGTATTTACAGATGTTAAGCTCTAAATGAACGCTTCAAATAGAATCACAGAATTTTATTGCCAAGAAGAACTAAAGATTATGCTACCTACTACAAAATCCTCACTTTATTGGCAAATAAACTGAGGCTTGAAAACCTAAATGTTTTGTCTGTAGTCGTTGATGTCAGAACCAGAGCTTCTGATGCCTGGAGGAGTTTTATTTCCACCATACTTTTCTTAAACTGTGTCTTAAAAAACATGGGTATCCCAAAAGATGCTACTAAGTGTTTGATGGGAGAAAAAAGTACACAAGTTTGAGTAAATATGTTTTGAATTTCCACAAGGGGTAACTGTGGGCAGTCTTTCCTAAGTGTATGACTGTGTACAATTCTAGGCATAATGACTATTAAAATTTCACAGGCACTCATAGAACACTTTGGGAAATCACTTCTATTCTTTGTGGCTGAATTCTGTCACCATTTCTGTGGAATTGTCCTCATGGAGGCTGTGGTGCTAAATCATGTTGACTTGGTGCAGATTTTTACTTGTTACTGTTTGAACAGTAATATCCCAGACTTCACTCATGAATAGACAAGATATTGAACTCTAGTTCAAAGATATAACCTTCCGCCCTAAAGAGCTATAGCAAGACAGAAGTTCTTTTGGGGGAATATTTTTGTGGTTTCAGTTTCTACACCACGTTTTCTGTTGCAATCCGCAGGGGCTGCTGCATTTGTGTATGAGATCAGGAACTATGCAGTTACATTATTGTATCTACTTTGGAAGTTCTTGACCTTGATCTATACAGAATATGTCTACACTTGCTTTAACTGTACTATTATTACTTCCGTTCCCTCTATTTCTCTATTTTCTTTAATGTGCCTTGAGCTCCTCAGATGAAAGGATTATCAGAAGTACAAAGTGTTGTATTATTACTACAAGCATAAAAACTTCTCTTCAGTTCATCAGTGAAAGTTTGGTCCATTGACTAAAATGGTCTAAATTTTTTGAAGTGTGCTACCAACATATTTCTGAGGACATATAAAAATATTGAAGGACATATATAGAAGTGTGTTCTGTCTTTTGAACGCTCAAATGTCAGTTTCTAGGAATATATGTTTAGTTTCTCTAAAGACACTTTGAATGTAGCTTTTCCCCCTTTTTTCCTGAGATGGTTAGGAATAATTATGTCCATCAGTCTTCTTTCTAACTGCAGTTTGACAAGTGGTAAAAGTTGCTTGTTTCAGAGATATTGACAATTTTAGTCAGTACTACCATCAAATTAGAAGGTCGTTAAGAAACGGAGTTAGAGAAAAAGATGTGTAAGTGTTTGCTTACTTTGCTCCTTCTCAAAGTTATAAATATTGTCAAGAATAGACCAGCTAGTACCTTGGAACTGATGAAAATTATCTGAAGAGTGTCTGTCCATGACGGCCACACAACTCCAAAGGAAATCCACACATTGGGATCATTGGGAATGTGCAGTAATTGTTTTCCCAGCTACAAGCTTTCAAACATAGAACTGGACTCCACCCCTTTGTATTCACATCCCTTTCCCAAGTCCCACTAAAATTCCAATCTCTGGGGTAAGAAGCTTCACACATAGGTTATTCTTCCTTTTTCTCATCACCATCAGGCCCTAAGCTCTGATCGCTGCATATTTTTTTCTATTTCTAGGCACTTGAATACTTGGCCATCTTACAACTGGGTTATTGCATATTCCCCATCTGATGTTTCTTTTTTTCTTTTTTTTTGTGAGAAAGATCAGCCCTGAGCTAACATCCATGCTAATCCTCCTCCTTTTACTGAGGAAGACCGGCTCTGAGCTAAAATCTATTGCCAATCCTCTCCCTTTCTTCTTCCCCAAAGCCCCAGTAGATAGTTGTATGTTGTAGTCGCACATTCTTCTAGTTGCTGTATGTGGGACACGGCCTCAGCACAGCGGGAGAAGCAGTGCGTCGGTGCGCGCCTGGGATCCGAACCCGGGCCGCCAGTAGCGGAGCGCACACACTTAACCACTAAGCCACGGGGCCGGCCCTGATGTTTCTTTTTAAAGTTAGTTAATTTTATCTTCCAACCCAGGTTGTAAATTTATTAACGGCGGTCACAGTCTCACACTTCTTTTGTAGACCCAAACACAGTGCTGAGAACTTCACCAGAACTCAAAAATACTTGTTGATTTTGATTCATTAAAGGCCATAGACAGTGGGAAGTTCAAATGAAGCACTAAGAGGAGGTATCATTACTCTTTGAATCCAGTTACAGAAATTCTAGATTTCTCTTTCTGAGAAGAGTTCAGTATCCCTGATCTCTGGAATGAGATGGACAAAAATGCTGGAATGACATGGATGTTAGGCCCTTTGCTGGGTTAAAGTAGGCTAAGGTAGTAGAAGAGTAAATGATTTATAATCATGTTATTTTTTCTCTGCAGCTCAAGGCTCTTTTCCCACCTTGAAAATTTATCTTATATCCACATTTCATTAGAAAAAAACTTTCATGTAAAAGAAAGAACAGTCACAAGAAATTTTAGTTAAAGTGTTGACCCTGATTCTTTTTCCTGGGAGGTCAGAGAGCAGCTTCTCATACACTCTCAGGAGCTCTCAGGAGCAGTACACTTGTACAGTAGTCAGGATGGTCGGGAAATAGAGAAGAAGGTCTTGCACCCGTGCTTCTGCCCAGTGCAGTGAATGGGGTCAAGTGACCTCACTTGAGATTGGGGCTGGAGAAAATAATAAAAGGAGACATGTGCAAGCACAAGGATAATATTTCAAATAAAATTTAACATCATGCAATAACAAAAACCAGAGGCAGGCAACTCAGGCCTTGTGCCTAGCTCTTTTACCAACGTGATTTCTGAGCCCATGTCATTTCACCTCTCTGATCCTTAGCTTCCTCGCCCATGCAACAGATAATGGCAATGACATTTACCTGAGAGGAATGTTGTAAGGTAGAATGAAAGACAGATTTTCATGGTGTAATAAACTTTATTGACAGATTGACAAAGAGACCAATTAATTTCTTATATATGGCAAATAGCCTGCAATAGAAACATTTAAAGGAATTGTATGTCCAAAAATGTGAAAATGAGAATGTTCCCAGATATGCCATGGCCAGGTAGTCACATGACAGTCCAGAACTTCCAGCTCAGCAGGGGCTTGCAGAGTAGAAACAACAGTTCTATGTCCTGGTGACCCAGAGCCAGCCTAGATGTTTATTGCTTTTATCTTGGTCACCCAGCAACAATACCCGCGGCTCTGCCATGATTCAGGCATCTATGATCTTAGCATTTGTTGAAAAAGAACTTGTAGAGTTTGACAAGTGAAATGCCATATACACAGAAGAATAGAAGGTTTAAGCCAAGAGACAAATGAAAACGCAAGTCTTCATCAAATATAGTGGTGTGCAAGTAGAACCAGAAACTGGAAATGCACATAGTATTTATGAATCGCAGGCGGTAAACAATATACAGATACTAAGAATATGGGGGAGGGGAGAGATGGCTCAACACCTACGATTTTTATTAGACAAAGAAAGAAAGACTTTGTTCTTCCTCATCCCCTAACCCAAGACAGCATGTGGTGGAGGAAGTCATTTTAAAGAAAGGCTCAAATTTCAAAGTTTTCTGCTTATTTTTTATGCTGCTGAAGGTGGAGACTCAAGATAGAAGCTTTTTTTACTTTTCTCTTTCTTTATTTTTTAAGGAAATACCTTGACAATCCTTTTTGGTTGTGAAAGAGGAAGTTGGCATGGACGGAAAGCTTGTTATTTTTCTGTGCAAAAGAGGAACAGAAGTTTTTGAGTTTTCTTCTGGCAGCTCCAGAAAGAAGAAGTTGAAGGGACCCCCACGGAAAAAAAAAGAGTGGTAGCAGAAATGTATCTTAATAGGGGGAAGAAAACTCCAGAAAATGGAGGCTGTAAAATGGGGGAATGGTGTGGTAAATATTTGCTTGTTTTGCACGCTTAGCATCTCATCTCTTTTGTCTGTTAACCTCTCCTACATGGCACATGATACCACTGGAGTCCTTTAGAAAGATTCTCTCATCCTCTCCACTCCTCCCTACTACCCCACACACATATCACATTAACACAAACCATAGCCGCAAGCAAGTGGCCCAAGCTGTAATTTGATATACAGACATCATTACACTTAATTCCTGGTACCTTATTCATATTCAAATTCTTCTAGATGCCTCACCCACCCCCAATTTTTTTTGGATGACTACATGTTTTTTTTAAATGAGATACCAATCTACATTGCACATGATACCTATTGTCCCACTGCAGCGAGTAAATAATCTGAAGAGGGATATCTTTTCATCAGTGAATATTCTGTTCCCCTCAACATTTTTCTCCAATAGTTTTAGCATCCTTTGATGGTCCTTGGTATGTGCATTTTAAAAGATGTTTCTCCAGTTTTATTTTTTAATTTGACATTTATCTTTCTCCAAGTTCTGCCCAAAAGTCTAGACATAATAGAGCATGTCTGATAGAGTATGCTGATTTTTCTTTAGAAAAACAGCTCTACAAGACTTTTTAAGATTCATCTGAAAGCTCCTTCTCCCAGATAATTTATTTTTAAAATTTTGATCTTATCTACCTCAGGAAAATATCTTCACATTCTGTTAGAAAACATACTGTTTTTCTGGGATACCAAAAAATTGAATTCAGCTTTATGTGCAATTGAAGAACCAGGATAGCATGCCTAAATGTCCCTGTATAGATCTCTGAGTCTTAAGGGCTCTATCTCTGCAGGAAGTTCTCAGGGAAGTCTGTGGCAGTTCTGAGCACAGAGGGGAATGTGTTAGGAGACTTGGGTCCTACATCTTTCAGCATATGCATGTCAATCAAAATCAAAACAAAAGAAAAATTCCTAATAATTTTAAAATTTGGTTTAAAAAAATCTCAGACCAAGAATGCTATGTCTAACTTATCCAGTAATTATTAGACTATGAGCTGTAAAAGCTTCAATTCATCAAAGACTCATTAAATAAAATGATTTTAATAGAAATAATATTTCTCCCTGCATGTAACTTCTTTCTTCAGACACAGTGCTCTATTTTGTCATTTTTAGCACCAGTTAAAAAGGTGTAATTTTCCTAAAGAACATAATTCCTAATACGGTACAATGCATGAAGTCTGTTAAAATGTTTATCACCTTATGAATTACACACATATCCTTGCAATGGTCTCCTTGCTTCCATTCTTTTCTAAGCCTACTCTCCCCGAATGAATCTTTTAAAGATAATAATTTTCACATTTGATGATTGCAGGAAAACATCCAATAACTTGTCATTGCTTGCAGAATCGAGCTTAAATTTAATATTCTGGGATCTTAGTCTTTTGCATCTCATCTCTTCTCGTCTGTCTCACTTTTTCTTTCTTTTTTTTTTAATTTTTTATTTTTTTTTTATTTTTTTCCCCCAAAGCCCCAGTAGATAGTTGTATGTCATAGCTGCACATCCTTCTAGTTGCTGTATGTGGGACGCAGCCTCAGCATGGCTGGAGAAGTGGTGTGTCAGTGTGCACCTGGGATCCGAACCCGGGCCGCCAGCAGCGGAGTCCGCGCACTTAACCGCTAAGCCACGGGGCCGGCCCTCACATTTTCTTATTCCACCACCATGTCCTGACTCTCATTTGTGCGGGCCACTTTACCACATGCACAAGCAGGTGTACCTAGAAACTAATGAAGTTTGAACTTCAAGACTTCTCACTTGCACAGGCCCCTTCTGTCCTCATTTTGTTTTCATAAGTTTATTTTCTTTTTCCTAAAGAGACCTCCACTTCAAGTTCAAGTTCAAAAACTTGACCTTCTCCTGACCTTATGTCAAATACATTAATTCCATTTTCTTGTTTTAACACAGCACCTGCTTTTCGTGTCTCCCTCTTCCTTCTGCTTTTCACTCTGAACCTTTAAATCTCTTCTTAAAGGGTCAGATCAACTCCTGTTTCCTCCATGAAACATCTCACAGCTACTAGGACATTCTGGCACTTTTATATGCTCCTATTGTTTTATATTTCTCCTTGTTTCTCATGTTTTAAAATAAAAATCTTGTTTTTTATGTGCCCTTGTAAACCAACTGAAATATATCTGGAACATGGCGACTAAATGTATATACATATCTACATACAGAGATTAACATGTTCACAACTCTCCAACTAGGAATTTCTGCCCATACCATGCACTTTATTATTTTGTTTTATATTGCCTTTTTTGTTCTCTAAACAAACATATCTAGACATTTTATTTTGGCCTAGGAGTGGGATGAGAATTTCTAAAATTAGTGCTTAATAATCCACATAGTATTTGATATGCCATGAGCATTCATTTATTCACATAATATTTAGCATGTGTCAACTGAGTGCTAGGGTACTGTATTAGGCATAGTGCAATAGTGGCTACAAATAATGAAGAGACACAAGTCAGCATAGTGAGTGCTGTTACGGAGGAATCACACATCTTCACTGAGGGAGCACTGGGTTATTTCTCCTGGTCGGATAAGGAAAGAAGGTGGCCGTGTAATGGGATTGCACAGGAGGTATCATGTAGGCCAGGTTTTCTACATTTCTTAGAATTTTGAATGCTATCCAAGAACTCCATTTATGAAATGGTTTTGAAACATCTTCTTCCCTCCTGTTCCGTCTCTAAGGTGCAGAAGACCCTGATTCTGAAGGAAGGAAAAATTGTGACCTATTGAGAGAAGACTGCTGCAGAAAAAAGGCAGCCACTGAGCTCCAGATCAGAGAGAAGGAAAGCTCTTTTATCCTAAGGTTAACAATGGAGAAAACAGAAGAATTATACTGATTGATTGGTTGATTTTAGACTCGCGTGTGTTTGTTTGGTTTCATTTCTATTTTCGAAGGAGACTGGTCATTTAAAATTTGCTAGCTGTATTTGGTTTCTGATGGTGAAGACATCAATTCACCTTTAGAGCAAACTTTTTTTTATTGTAAAGAAATTAGTAAGTGGGCCTTTTAAGTCTCACAAATGTAAGGCAAATATCCACCATGGTTCTTGGAGAAAACTGGGATGGCACTAAAATCAGAACAGATACTGTAGATTTAAGTGTCAAGTGCTCTGCTTAGCAAAATTTTTTGGACAGATCTGCACTATTATTAACAAGGAGAATACGCTTCCCATTCAGAGGATACAACCAACTATTTAGTCACATTCAGGGATGTGACACATCTAGACATTTCCGAGGTCTCTCTTTCCGGAAGGACTGCCTCGTGAGTACCTCTGGGCATTGTTCCCATTCTACAGTTTCATGTGAAGAAATACTTGGAGGAAAGACGCACATCTCTGTCTAGTCTGAAGCCATGCTTCAATTCTGCAAAGACACTGTGCCGAATCTGAGATAAGTGGGTATTAATGGGAACATAAGAGACTTCTTCATTTGGGGCCAGGGTAGTTGGGAACCGGGACTCAGAAATGTGGAGACATTTGGACGTTATCGTAAATGAAAGTTAGGCGGGCTGGAACTTGTGAAAGCTGCCAGGAAGTAGGCCCATATCCAGAGGCTGGTTTGGGGCCTCTGAGTCCTAAGAATAGTTGCTGCAGGTAAGAGTCTGATTCCTCTCTGCATTGTACGTCCATTGACTCTAAGCATCCGGACCATTTTTGTTAAACACAACATACTGGCTTGAACTATGCTTCGGATTTTAGAAACTTAAAGATGGGGTCTTAATTCACACTTGGAAGAAATTTTCATAGAGATTGCAGAAGAACTGAGAACAGACAATAACAAAATGATGATACGTAATTTGAAGTGCTCTGAAGTATGAAAATTTCAGAACAAAAATGGCTGATGGACATGACAAGTGACCCCAAGACAGATATGCAGAACACGTAACCATTTCTAAGGGACCCAAGAAGGGCTTGGTGGAATAATGGACGTCCCCAATTTGTAGGATGAAGTCTTCAGATCATAGTTTGACTGTTAAAAGCAGATTGACTTGTTTTGGAGTCACAGGCTAGGATATCTGATAGCATATCAATTTTACCATAACTGGCCAGTCATTTCCTTGGTTTTAAAAAGGATCACAGGGAGAGAAATGGACTCCTCAGCACAAATCGCAAGGAGAGTATGTGTCATAGCCCCTGGAAGACAATCAAGACTGAACAAGTACTGTACACCTCGCAAGATTTTTAAATAATTTTCATTTTAATTTTTGATAAACAATGCATTTATATGCTTTAAATCTAAAAAAAATGAGAGTATATTCAATGATAAGTTTCTCTCTCACTCTGTCTCATAGCCACTCACTCCTCTGAAGCAACCAGTATCATCAGTTTTTTGCATACTACCACATATTCTCTATGCAGAAAAAAAATACACATGCATGCATATATATTTCCCCACTTTTTTACACAAATGGTAGCATTCTATACACACTTATTTTGATTCTTTTTTTTCATTTAATGTATTTGAAAGATCATCCAAATTACGTACAAAAAAACTGCATCACTTATTTCCTTAAATAGGTAGTATTCCATTGAGTGTGTATTCTATAACTTATTTAACCATGCACTTATTGCCGGCCATTAATTTGTTTCCAATAATTTCCTGTTTCACATCATACAGTAATGACTAAACTTGTACATACGTTATTTTTCACATGAGTAGGACTCTATAAAAACATTTCTAGAAATAAATATTTTTGTTAAAGAACATATATAATCGTAATTTTAGAGAAACTTTTTAATGGGTATCAACATTCCTGAAAAAGAAGACTGTTATTTTATTAGGAGCTTCATTATAACTTCTATGATTTGTTATAAATTAAAAAATGGTAAATCTAACTGAATAAGAAGAAATATGAGAATTCTCAGCCTTTTCATGACTCCTGCTCTTCAAGAGGAAGCTGGTTTTGCTCGTTTAGTTTTTTTTTCCTTTCTTCTACCTTCATACAAATGTAAAAAAAATGCAAGGAAAGGAATTAGGAAGGGAAGGGATATATTGAGAGGCTTTCTGCTGGAGAAGTAGAAAGTATAAGGGAAAAGAATACAAGAAGGAGTAAGTGCTACTACTATTTAATTAATAAAGTCTGAGACCCTCTTTTTAGGAACTGGAAATAAAGTTTTTCCCAGCAGCAACAAACAGTCAGTTTATGATTTTTGTTTTGTTTTATTTTGTTTTAGTTTTGGGGTTTTTTTGGTCAGGTTTCTTTTGAGATAAATAGAGGGGGATCATGCAAATACTGCTCATATTAGTTTAAAATATCTACTTGATTCCCTACAGATGTGCTAACACCATGAGATTTATCCAGAGTAAGAGTTTATAAGCTCTAGGGCCAACTTCACTTTGAATCATACCTTTGACAATTCCTAGCTGTGTGAGTCTGATCAGTTATTCTTTGAATACTTCAGTTTCCTAATACGTAAACTAGAAATGACAACAGAATTTACCACATAGGATTTTATTGTGAAAATCAAATGTTAATTCATATAAAGATTTTTAATGGATTTCCATTTGCCTATGGTGGAAGCTTGTAGCATATCAATGATTTCAACAAGGCAAACTAGAACCAAAAAAGTGAAGTAAGAAAAACAACAAATTTTCTCAACATAGGATCCATGGACAGATTTATGGAGTTTGTGAACTTGAATGGGAAACATAATTATGATATTTTTTTTCATTGACCTCAAACTAAAATTTAGCATGTTTTTAAATTGTAAGCATAAACCAAAACCACACTAGTAATAGTAGTGTCTGTTGTATTATAAACAGTAAGATTACAGATATTTTTACTTCTTATTATACTTGCAAGTATCTTAAGACATGATTTATGCTTATCCTATGTGATGGTTAATTTTATATGTCAACTTGGCTGGGCCATGGTGCCTAGATATGTGGTCAAATATTATTCTGGATGTTTCTGTGAGGCTGTTTTTCGGATGAGATTAACATTTAAATCAGTGAATATTGAGTAAAGCAGATTGCTCCCCATAGTGTGGGTGGGCCTCATCCAATCAATTGAAGGCCTTAATAGAACAAAGATTGAGCTTCCCTGAGCAAGACGGAATTCTGCCAGCAGCTGGTCTTTGATCTTGAACTAAAAGATTGGCTCTTCCCTGGGTTTCCAGCCTATCTACCTTGCAGATTTTTCACTTGTCAGTCTCTGTAATCACATGAGCCAATTCCTTAAAATAAATCTCTCTCTGTGTATACATATTCTATTGGTTCTTTTTCTCTGAAGAACCCTGACTAATACATCCTACTTTGAAATTATGGTAGTTGTGAAACCTACTGGATATTACTATTTAATGCAAAATAAAATAGATATTGCTATTATGGTAGTTGTTAAACCTGCTAGATATTACTATTTAATGTAAAATAAGGAAGAAAATATATTGTAACTCTAAATTTAAATATATATATATTTTGATACAGTGTTTCAATATGATTAACTCTCGTTATAACCATCTTCTTTTATACATTTAAAAATATTATTCTGAGAAGCCATCCATAGACTATCAGATTAAAAAGATGTCCATGTCACAATAATGGATAACAACCCCCAGTTTAAGTTCGTTAGAGAATTTGAGGGGTTCAGATCCCCAAAACAAGGGAGGAACAGAAGAATAAAACTAACACCCTGAGCCAATTTTCTCCTTGATGAATTTGCCATTTTTTAAGTTGCATACAAAAGAACATAAGAAACCAAGGATAAATCAGCTGAAAAGCTTATCGGAGCTTTTAACTGACTCATGCCACTAGAAAAACAAAAATTATTATTCCTACAAAATAGGAAGGCCTCCGCTAAGATCCTTAGGCTCTCGGTTAGAAATACTGGAGGGCTCCACCTTAGGAAAGGGAAGGAAGCAGAGGTAGACTTAGTCTTACAAATATTTGAACCCAATCCTCTGTCAGTTCACACTTTGATTGGATTGTGGTGATCTACCCTTAGTCTAGCTGTCTGCCAGAGAATAGAGTGAATAGTCCCTGGGGCAGATAGATGGATGGATAGATAGATAGATACAGAGATAGATGAATATGACTTTTCATCTAAAATGTCTGTTATTCAGTTAAAAATGATCAAGCAGGACAAAGAAAAAAAACAGACAATAGAAAGAAACTCACAGGAGAAATGGAATTTTTGATAATAGACATGGAATTTAGAAATATGTTCAGGAAGATAGAAGACAAGATGAAGTATTTCAGTATAGAAATTCTAGAACTGAAAAATACAATATCTTAAAATGAGAACTCAATACATGGTTGTAACAGTATATTGGACATGGAAGAAATGATCATTGAACTTAAAGGTATACCAGTAGGAAATATCAAGACTGATGCACAGAGGGAAAAAAGATTGAAAATAACAGAAAGAGTTCTTGAGCTATATGAGAACTGGTGAAAAAGTCTAAAGTATAATTAGGGTACTAGAAAGGAGAAGACAAAATGGAGCAGAAGCAATATTTGACAAGATAATGACTGAATTTTACCCCAAATTAAAGAAAAGCCACAGAATGCCCATGGACTCCAAGCAGGATAAATGCAGATAAAACCACACCCAGGAACACTATGGTAAAACTATTAAAAAGTGAAGACAAAGAAAATAGCAAGAAAAAAACACATTTCCTTCAAAAGAGCAATAATAAAAGTGACTGCCAGCTTCCCAACTGAAACGATGGAAGTGAGAAAACAATAGAAAAATGTCTTTAAAGTGTTGAAAGAAAATAACTGCCAGTGTAAAGTTCTTAACTAATAAAAATATCTTTCTAAACTTAAGAGAAAATAAATATCTTCTGGCAAAAAGAAAACACTGAGATAATTTTCCTTAGCAGACACATAGTAACTCTTCAAGTAGGAGAAAATGACCATAGACACACAGAAAGGAAGAGAATAATAAACAATGAAAATGGTAAATATCTAGTATATATAGAAGAACTTTAGACTGTACAAAACAATAATAATGTTCTGTTGGGTTTAATTGTATTTAGATTAAAAATATATGACAGTAATAACACCATTAGGGGGAATGGATGAATGGAGTTAAAGTATTTGAAGATTTTAGCATTGTCTGGGAAGAGCTGTAAGTATATTTATATTAGATTCTAATAAATTAAAGAAAATATTATATTTCTACAGTAAACATATACTGATAAAAAAATTTGATGAATAAAATATCTGGCTAATTTTTTAAAGGCAAGAAAAGAGATAAAAATGAAGATAGAACAGGTGAGAAAAATAGAAAACAGACAATAGGTATAAGTTCAACTATGTCAACAACTACTTTAAATATAAATGAGTTAAAATTGCAAGGAAAAGACATAGACAGTCAGGAAAGATTTAAAACAAAGACAAAAACAGAACCATATTCTCCTTACAAAGACACAACTCAGAAACTTTAAAAGTAGAAGAATAGAAAATGATATACCATGCAACCACTAAATAAATGCCTGTTCCCACTATATTAGTATTTGTCAAGTTTAGATTTTAAAGAAAAAAGCATTATTAGAATTAAGGAGGGATATTTCATAATGATAACAAAAAAAGGTGTTAAATTTAACCATATTTATATCAAGAACTTGTTCTTTTATCAAAAGATACCATAAAGAAAATGAAAAACACCCACAAAGTATAAAAAGATATTTACTACATGTTCAACAAAGTATTCAGATATATCCATCCCCCTCTCCCTCCCCCCAAATCTTTTAAATCCATATGAAAATGCAGACATCCCAATAGACTACTGGGCAAAAGTCTGCTTTGGAAAACTGTGTGGTAGTATACCCTACAACTCAACAATTTCTCTCCTGGGTGTAGACGTAACAGAACTATTTCACCAAAAAGAGTGTATAAGAATGTTCATAGGTTAATAGTCATTACAGTAAAAGTATGATGGATAAACAAGCCATACAGCAATGAGAATGTACAAATATGCAACAACATGGATGATTCTCCCAATCATAAAGTTGAGTTAAAAAAGCCAGACATAAAAGAGTACATACAGCATGATTCCATCTATACAAAGTTCTAAAGGAAGTAGAATTAATATATGGTATTTGAAGTCAGGCTAAAGGTTGCATTTGGAGATGGGGATTAGTAACCATGTGTCCTCACCAGAAGGAAAGAGTGATTGAACAAAAATTATTAATGTATTACTATTCCAAATCTTCCTCTTTTCTTTACATGCTATAGAGGGTTCTGACCTTTGCACACTTGGTTTGTTGCCATCTTTCCAAAGAGGATTGTGCTCTTGCCAGATGGTTTTCTGGGTTTTTGTAATGCAAAATCAGTATAAGGAGAGGGAGACGGAATTTGGGGAATGGCAGATTAAGGGGGGGGGGGTAGGAATATCCAGATGGCATATGTGTCCTCTGTAATGAGGAGATATAACATGGAAATAAAGATTTTTCTTCTTGGAAAAATTAGCATTAAAAAAGAGATAGGAAAAAAATAAGAGAGAGAAAAAGAGATTGTGCTGAAAGAATCAGTCAATGGCTGATTCAAAAATAATCCTCCATGTCCAAAGTTAAATATGCAACAATGCTTGAATTCAGAAAGCTGTGAGACATAACTGCTAAATAAATGTCATATGGCCATAAAAATAGCAGATATGTATCAAACAGTAACCTTTTAATAGAGAGAGACAGTACTGTAGTCCTCAGATTTATCAACACAATTTTTTCCTAATAGACAGCAAAATTGTAGACAGTTGCTAAAACAGCGTCCATGACGAGATTGTCATCAGTTGGAAAAATGACTTGAGCTTGGGGCTAAAGCATGATTAATGGGTTGTTGTAGAAATAAAATTTTCCAGGAGCTTTCTCCTTCAGTGTTGGGTAAAGGAAGGAGAGACAGGAGAAGAGGAGGTCTCCTTGCCTGCCTGGCCGCATATGGTGGTGGAGTGGTGTTAGATTCATTCCAGGTTCATTCTGGATCCATCAAAGGCTGTTAATGTGGTAGTTTCACTCTGGCTCCCTCTGCCATTAGGTTATAGGCTTCTAAACTCTTTCCTGAGATGTGTGTTCAATCACTTGGCAAGCAGCTATCCAGGCTACCCCATGTCCTCTACCGGCTCCATTCACCTCTGTACTCCTTCTTGTGGAGCCATTCAAGACCATGGAGCAATAGCACAGGGTGGGGGGATTACCTCCATCTTTTTCAAGACACACAATATTGTGATATCTGAAAGTACTGTTGACCTTCTAGCTATAGATATCCTTAGACCAGAATTGCGCATAGTTTGATATTCAAAATTGCCCCCAAATTTCAGAGAATGCATAAGAAGTATAGTTTTTTTCTTCTTCATGATAAAGAAGGAAACTGAAAAGGACAATCTGCCAAAACATCCAGGTTTCCAGAATACTCAGCCAGAGCACTGCAACATATTCTACTGCACTGGGGTGGGATTGAGGGTTTTGCAGCTCAACAAACTTTGAATGAGGAATGAAATATTCGTCTCCGACACTGGCTGTCACTCTCCATATTTAGCAATGATTCTCTTGGAAAACTTCCCTCTATCTTGAGGGAGGATAGAGTAATCTTTCCTGCTCCCAGAAGAGGAGAGGGTCTAGCATTTTGCCATAAACACTAAACTCCTAAAAAAAAAAAAAAAAAGAAACTTCTCTCTCAGTCCTCTGTTTAAATTGATTCATTGAGCAGTGGCTGTTGAGGGTAGGGGTGTAGCATGCAAATGGGTTTGTGGTAGGATCAGTTTTAAACTGACCTCCAGTAAGCCCTTCAGGGTGGTGGTTTGCCCTAACTAACGGTGAGTCCTTAAACTTAGCACACAAAGCAGTTGGAGTCATTTATTCTATTGAGAGTGCTGACTGCAATTTCAGGACAAGAAAAATTCCATTAAAAATCCTATTAGAAAGGAATGAATGAACTCCTCCAGAATAGTGATCCTCAGTCTGGAGAAATTTTACCCTGCATGGACATATGGCTATACCAAACTAGAGATATGTTTGGTTGCCACCTCTCCAGGGGCTCTACAGGCACCTAGTGGGTAGTGGTCAGGGCTATTGCTAAACATCCTATAATGCTCAGAACAGCCCCACAAAGAGTTATTCAGCCCAAATGTCATTATTGCTGAGGTTGAGAAACTCTGGGCTAGAACATATCTCTCTGTTCATCTCTAAAATGAAATCTGAAGTTAACAGGAGCTATTTCCTGGGAACCTGGTAGTCCTATAAATTCCATGCCTATTGGTAAAGACCATTATTCATATAACACATTAGCATTTTTATATGATTCTATAAGTATTGCATGTTTCTTATTCCAAAATTTCTATGTGGCTGATTCCAACATCATCATTTATATTTCCAAATGTAACCTAGTGTGTATACTTGTATTTTAAGTCAATAAAAATTAATTGCTAAAATTCCACTGACCTCTCTTCAATGAGATTGGCTTCTCTGATTTTGACGAGTCGCCAGAATTTGATGATAACCTCAACAATCAGATGGAAAATCTGAAAGGAGAACAATCCAATTACGGTATCTCTTTCACACACCTCAGAGGTGCCATCGAACCAGCTCAGTTTATTGTTTCACCAGAAACAAGTAAGTAACTGCAAAACTATGTAACTATCAGGCCAGGTGGTAAAGCAACCTAGAGGTCAAACAAGCAAATTGACATAACACTTTAAAATATGCTGTTTTGTCAGGGTAAATGACAGTTCTGTTATGTGTATGAAATCACAGATTTATCTGAATGCTAAGTTACTTGTCAAGAAGTCACTTCACTATTCACTTTTTTTTTTTTGCCTTGTGTCATGTAAGATTCCTTGAAGCAACTAAAAAAACAGCCATAATCCATTTGATTTTCTGCCTTCCCATGAGAAAAACTTTTGACAGATGATAAATAGCAACTGCTGACAATCATCAGTGTGAAGCTATCATGCTTTTACATTAAATACTAAAACAGAGTTGTAAAGTCACAAGGGATAGGACTTTTGACACGTAAGAGACAAATATATAATCCTCAGAACTAAATCACTGTTGGGATCTAAGCAAGTGCAACAAAGCACAGTTGCTTTTAGGATCTCACAAAGTCAAACTAAAGCGAACTTTGATATCTGGAACCTACTGCATATTCCAACCCAATGTGCCGTGCTCGGATCCAGAAGCTTGAGCTCATCTTGCAAACATCGGTGAATGTGTGTGCACAAAGGAAACAGCCATTTTATAATACTGTCTCTTTTAATTAAGACCAAAAAGGAGACTAGAAAACAACAACAAGAATACCATTAAACCTAGTTAATTAGAATAGAAGGGAGATTCTGAGGCAAATGGGTTTGAGTATCAGATGTCTATATCTCATTAGACCTGCACGAGAGCTGAGCATGTATGAATCTTCAAAGAAAAACAGTAAATTGTCCAGATTACTCGTCAATATGAGGAAGTCTTTGCAAAGGTTCCTTCCTCTATAGTCTAAGCTGCTTCCTCTTCTGCTGTTGACAAGTAATCGGAGTGGTTCACGTATCGTTCTTTCACTTATGGCTAATTTGTGGCTATTTAGTGACATTCACTTCAAGTTATCTAACCAATTTAGCAACCCAAGGTACCCTTGGGACCCAATTTCCCCTCAAATTATATATATATTTGTACTTTGGATTAAATGACTGAGTTTAATGGGGGAATCTTATCTAATAGGCTGAGAAATAGCTGTTATTTCAAATTTCATGCTATTCTGAATGATCCTGATAACAAATTTAAAAGGTTTTACAGCATCTCGCTTGTTTACCTAATTAGTAATAAACTGACCTTTCGGCTTTTATCTAGGCTTGTTTTTCTCTATTTGGCCTAATTTCCTCGTGGGAGAAAAAAAGGTGAGGTAGACAGGGTTAGAGAGATCACTCCCTATTCTCCAATTTCCTTCCTTTTCTTCTTCCTCCTACTTGCACGCGCGCACACACACACACACACACAGAGATTTGTAGCTCTGCACGGGTGACAATGCTTAGCAGAGTGTCTATCACTGAAATTCTTTGAATGGGGCCACATTTTCAGAAAGAGCTTCCATGGTTTTTGGCATTTTCTATACCCATGAGACTTTTCTACATTTATTCTACATATCTACCTTTCTAACTGTGTATTTTGAATAATCTGATCAATCACAGTTTCCAAAATCAACCACATATAAAGGGATAGTTTACTTACATGAAGAGAACACTTAAATGGAAGGAGCACCTACATGACGGTTGGCAGGAGTGATGACGGTGATGGTGACAGAGATTACGTTAAGCACTTTATATAAATGATTTTATTTAATCCTTATAACCCTATGGGCGAGACAATATTATCCCAAATATACAAAAGTTAAGTAACTTACTCAAGATTACACATCTAGGAAGTAGCAGAACCAGAGCTTGAATTCTTTTTTGCCTAATTTTGGTTATTGATTCCCTTCAATGCCTATCATAGAAATGATAAATTCAAATACTCTTACTTTTTCTCATTTTTAAAAAATTTCTAAAGTATCTTTATTCGAAAGAATGAAAGACTATAAATGTTCAAGGTTATACTGGCTCATGTAACAATAATTAAATGAAGAATGATGGCTTAAACTTTAAGTTATAAATTCTTTTTTTCTTTATTTTACTTTTTTACTAAATAATGTTTATTGATAATTATATTTATCGGCTTAGTTCTTGATGAAAATATACATGATAAAGAAATTTTTAGTTTATCACACTAACCTATCATGTATTTGAGAGATTATTCTCTCAAACCTTGAAATCTGAGATGATTAGAACAATTAATTAGAATTCAAGTAGGTCTTATTAAGAAGTGGGCTAAAGACATCAAGGATCATAAACCTCCATAGTTATTTCAGGTGAATGGAAATAACTGGGATTAATATTACCTTGAAGGAGACCATAGGATCCTAAGAAAGTTAAAGGCACTAAAAGCCTGGATAATACATATTTACAAAAAGAAATACTTATTCGTATTTACATGTAAATGGAAAAACATACAATGACTTTCGTATTAAACTGTTAACTTTAAAGCAAAATGAAACATACGATTTGGATGAATGTCAGCCAGAAGTGATATCCAATATTGATTATAGTTATTTTCCCATTAAAGTTGAATAGATGCTATAACTAAGAGTGTTGCATACTTTTTATTTGAGAATACTGAGAAATAGAGCAGATGAATGGATCTATCCTGGATACGTTTTAGGAGCATTTATTTACCAAGTGCATTGCACAGTAGATGAATGATATTTTCCTCTTGTTGTGGATCAAAGCAGGAGACCTTCATGTGAGAGACACCAGCATTGTCAAAACTCTTAGACTTTTATCCTCATCTGACTTTAATTGATTGTACTTGAGAAGGGCCATCATGGTGAAGACACTTTTTTTTTCAAAGCACTCTGTCATAACATCTCTTTGTCAGCCTGATCTTTATATACCAAATAATATGAAGGCAGAAATACTATGAAACCTAGATGATTGCCTTAAGGATAGAGGCATGTGTAACTCTAAACTATGTTAGCTGCCAGGGACATATAGTGACTTAGCCTGTTCAGGTTGCTATAACAAAAATACCATAGACTGAGTGGCTTAAACAGAAAACATTTATTTCTCACAGTTCTGGAGGCTGGAAAGTCCAAGATCAAGGTGCCAGCAGATTTGGCGTCTGGTAATGCTGGCTTCCTGGTTCACAGATGGTCGTCTTTTATCTGTGTCCTCACATGGCAGAAGGGATAAAGAAGCTCTCTGGGGTCTCTTTTATAAGGGCACTAATCCCATTCATGAGGGCTGCACCCTACTAAAAGCCCCACCTCCAAATACCATCACCTTGGGGATTAGGTTTCAAAATGTGAATTTGGGAAGGACACAAATATTCAGTCTGTGGCATATAGTATGGTACTTAATTTCTCCTTTAACAATCTCATTCTTAAGAGGAACATCCTAAGAAAAAACCTAAAATCAAAAAATAATACTTGCATAATTGACCTTTCAAGTAAGTTTCCTTATCACCTCCTATCCCAGGTCAGAATAAGAACAAAGGCACTTGTCTCTTCTTGAGTTTCAACACAAGGGAGGGAATTTAATTTCCCCACAGGTAAAGCACTGTAATGTTACATAGGTATATTAAGGACTTTTGCCATTTTAATTTTATCTGTCTAACAGAATGATATCTAAAATTACAGGAGACAAAGCAAATTATAGCAATCACCCAGTTATAGAAAGTTTGAAAGACAATAATCCTATCTAGCCAAATGCAAGACAACTGATGTCCCAGCACTAAAATATTTCACTAGATGTTATGTTCTTGCAACTTAGGAAAAGTGAACTTGAGACAATCAACGGCCCCTGGGTAGAGATCATAACACTTTTTACATCCTATTCTTTCTCTAGAATATTCCCTAGTGTTTACGAGAGGAGGAAAATGGGGCCAGTTAATTTGACTAGTTCTGAATACTCATAAGGATAAGGTCAAATGTTGAGTCCTAAACAGACCAGTTAGCTTCAAATGAAGAAGACATCTGTTCTTCAGTCACTTATTGTGCCTCCAATAATCCTGGTCAGCTGTCTCAGAAACATTTCAATCACAATAGGGATCAGCAGAGACTGTGAATAGTTCACTGGTTCATTGCAAACATATCACTACAGGTAAAAGACATCAAAAGTCAACTCTCCACTGATGATCTGTTAGCAATTTTAATGCACAAAAAATCCACACTTCTCTTTAGCAATTAAAATTGATTTTGTCTACACAATGCCAGCAAAAGCCTGTTTTCAATGACTGAAAATTAGCTACAATATTTAATACTGCATGCAGGACAAACAGTATTTCAATGTTTTGTGTATTCCAGCTGTCATGATGACAAAGCCTTCCTCTTTTGTCTTATTGCATTTGTTTTCAGTTGCATTCAACATTTGGATCAAATTGGCGTTTGAAAAACCTAGGAAATGTTTATTTATTCCTTTTGCCAAAGAATAAGGCAGGTCATTCACCCTGTGACAGATGGACCACAAAAGAATCACAAAAGTGACTCACCCAGAGAGACAGTCTATCAGCAAAAGCATGAGGCTCAGACCTGGGTATCTAAAACACAACATTTTTATTGTGCCTCAAACTCATTCTAAACCATTCATTATTTAAGCACATTTTGAATTTGGGATATTAAATTATCCTTGAAGTCTCACTGTTTAAGAGAGTTTCTGCAGACCTGACAACTAATCAGAGTTAGAAGAGAAAGACTTTATTTAAAACCTAGAATTATTTCCAATACGTCTAGTCCTTCTTTGTCTCCCATAGCATTTATCTGTGATTGTCTTTTCAAAAACATTGAACAAACGATACCAAACAAATTGCAAAGCATTTAAAATTTTGTATTACTTTCTTACCAGGCAATCTGAAGCCAGGTAAACCAAAGTTGAGTTCAGATCTTATTTTCTTTCTAAAGATACCAAGAAGACAGGCAAAACTCTTAATTTCATTCTAAAGTTAATTAGAAAGTGCTAGAGAAAGAAAGAGAGAGAAAGAGAGATTGAAGAATAAAGTAAGGCATAAGAGCTATAGCCCTGTGCTGGGGAAAATGCTAAGAACATATGTTGACTCTCCTGGAAGCAAAGGGAAAAATCAATCTAGATTATTGAGGCTACCCAAATAGCAATTAAAAAACATATTATTTTTAATTAACCCACCCAGGATCAGGAGCATACCTGAACATTAGTATTTCTGTATGTGATTTCTGGTTTTCTTCAAATATAATGTCTACTCTTTGATCATATTGTTGAGTATGGTAGGATTCTTCTTATCCATTACCAACATATTTTCAGTCACCAGCAATTTATTAGACTCTTTTACAATTTTGGTCCATAGCTCATTTAACTTATATTTGGGTGGTTTGTTAAATGAATCCATCTTCAAATAAATCCAGCTAAGTACTTACATGGCCTTAACTGCACTAGGTAATTCTAACGGCTGTTAGTACTATCTGCTTTTTATCACTTTCTGGACAAGGAGACAAAGAAGGGCATTCAAATTTCGAACGGCCAAGAATTAAAAAAAAAAAAAAACAGCATTTTTTCATATTTGTGAGATACCATCTTTCAATGTAAATGTTTCAGTCAGGCTGTGGAAGAGGTAAGAGTGCCTGGAGAGAGGAAAAATATAATGTAACCTCAACGTTTAGTTACTTTTTACAGTAATGACTGAATTTCTTCATAAATATCAGATCTTTGAGGAAGACAACTAAACTGTCAGCGTCCACAAAAAGAACAATTATTAAAATATAAATTACTAGAAATGTACGTATCAGAATAAAAATATAAACCTTTTAATTTAAGGATATTCATATATTTACTAATTTATTAAACAAACGTTTACTGGCATTAAGATTTAAAAAAACTAGTCTTGAATAAGGGGGGTTACAGATGAGAGAAAAGGCTGACTCCGTCCACTGGTATAAAAGAAACTGTGACTTGTATTCATTCTAAAGCCAAACATCCTCCCTGATGCCTGGAATTCCTTCTACTCTGTCACTAAGCCGCAACAGAAAAGACTGAGCCTCCGCGTTTCCACATACACACCCTTCAGTCTGTATACTGCCTTTTATGGAGGCTTCACTCTTCTGATTTTCTCTTGAGGCTTCTTTTAATCTAAACGTTGTGTTACACATGGGGGTCATGCCATGAAATTTACCCCCAACTCCATACACCCCATGTGGGTGACTTTGTAATGAAGGGTGGCATAGGTCTCCAATTCATTTAGGCCAGATTATAAACTCAGTGAGGGCAGGCACCGCTGTGCCTCCTTCGTTATTGTGTTCCAGAACCCGGAAAACTGTAAGTGATAAATAAATATTTGTTAAAGAAATAAATGAATAAACTCTTAAAAGTATAAAATGACAGGGATACACTAAGACCGAGAAAAAATGAATTTTTCCTATTTTATACAGATTGTTATACTGCTTGTTGTCTCTCAATCTTGCCTTTCTCTTGTCCCAAAGCACTCATCCATGGCTGTTTAGAACCCTTCTCGTGGTTTGACTTATGTAACGGTTGTTTACGAGTCTTTTCCTGATTAGACTATGCCTAATTTCCTTAAGGGCAAAGAATTCAGCCTCCTTCCCCTATTTATACAGCTGGTACCCAGGAGAAGACCTCTCACAGGGTCGTGCTCAATAAATACAAGAAGGAATTGTTCTGACTGGTGCGTACATGCATATGACAGTTGACTGAATTGAGGCCCCTGTTTATAATAAACAAAAGAAAGTCCAGACACAATGCTACACAGTTTCCACCTATTATTTCATCAAACATCAAACAATTCCCTTAAATAGGTCTCATTAAATTTGTTTCAGCTTTAGAGACTCAGATTCAGAGAAGTAAAGCAACTCAACTCAAGTTGTGAGTGTTAATTGTGGCAGAATGAGAATTGAGATACAAGTCTTTCCAACTCCAATGTCTATGCTCTTTCTACTATAGTATGGTTCTTTTGAATTTGCTCTTCAAATGCTTAGAACAGAATTAAACTAACACTTCAGTCTTTTTAAATATGTAGCCTATAACCTGGTTACTCAGTTTGCTGTTATCAGTATTAAGGTGCTAGATTCTTGTGTAACGTTTTACCAATGGAAGTGGTAAATTTATAATTTAATCCATTTTTAATAGCTTTAGTAACGGTACTTCAATAACCTTCCTTAGCAACCTTTTTGTATTTGTCTGATTGACTCTCACCATTAGAAAGTGATTCCTAATTTACATTTTCTCCTTTTCAATTTCTGGTCACCATCACTTCAGCCCTTCCCTGCAGTCCCTGATAAACCTCTTGCAGTTCTCTTCATAGTCATTTTTTAAGGCTACATTTGCTAAGCTGGATAACCATTCTTCATGAATGGTTATCTCTAGCCTCTTAAATTTTAAGTTCGTTTGGTTGCCCTCCATCCCACCTCTTTAATTTTAACAGTGTCCTTTCAACAGAATAATATGATGATCTTAAGTGTACATAGCATACTATTCCAAACAAGGCTTCACTTTTGTTATGGTCTGCCAAAATAACTTGGATTGATTTAGAATCCACACTCTGACTAGCCATCCCCTCTTTCTTTCTAAAATGTTTCTAAACATGGACTTTGTCACTCTATTTTTACCAAATTATTTCATACTGAGAATTTTAACATATTAATATAGTTGTGCAACCATTTTCCCACATCATTTGCTCAAGCCAGAGTCTATGTTGTACTTTGACTTTGATTCTGGCCTTTATGATTGTTTTCCATCCCTGCCCTCATCACCATTATATGGGATCATAACAGTCATTTGGAATCCCATAAACGAGTTATACAAAACATGATTATGTTTGCTCTGTTCCTCAGTATTTTCTAATTCTTAGCTAAAAATCTGTTGTTATAAGCAGATTTAGATGTTCTGAAAGAATTCTTTACCTAAGGTCATTTCTACACTACTAAGAAGATTCTTACACAAACACTTGAGTACTCAATTAACTTCAACGTGTATTATGTATAACACATTTTTAATCCATTTTATTTATTTATGTTTGATATATTTTTTAGAACATAGAGAAGTCTCCTTAAATTTAATCTTTTGTCCCCTATTGTACTTTGTTTTCAAACTTACTACAGTCTTAGTTATTTATTCATGTATCTCTCTCTCTAAATCTGCACTGTCCAATACAGTATCTGCAAGCCACATGTGGCTATCATATTTAAATTGATTAAAATTAAATAAAATTGAATTCCTCAGTTGCACCAGCCACCTTGCAAGTGCTCCATAGTTACATGTGCCTACTCTCTGGAATATTGGACAGCAGAGATTACACAGCATTTCCATCACCACAGAAAGTTTTATTACACAGCACTGCCCTAAAGGGTCTATAAACCCCAACAAGGACTATCTCTGAATGTTATCTCTCTCTCCGTACACTGCTTGTACACAGCAATCAATAAATGTTTACTCAGTTTATTTGTCCTAGAATAATTGATATTTACAGTTAGCAGGGTTGGATTATTTTAGGTATCACCCAGTCTAATCCCATCACTTTACAGATGAGGGTGTTCAACTCAGAGAGGTTAATTTATTTCCTCAAAGTAAACCCAAGACAAGAACACTGGTCTCCTAACTACAAATCCACAGTGTTCTTTCTACTAATTCACTCTGAATTCCTTATGAACTCATGATCTATATGAACTTCATGCTGATATCAAAAATCACAGGGACAGTCACAGAAAAAGGGTGGTGGCAGACAAGAAATGAATTAAAATAAAATCACAAACATCACTGTGATGTGGTCGTTAACCACTAACTATATTGGCTGCACATCTAAAATAATATTAGAATTTTTTTAATATGTGGACATGTGTATGATTGTTACTGTTTACTCAGACGTATATATTAGCAGATAGAGATGTGAGGGGAACTCATGCATTTATTCATTCAGCACACATTTACTGAGCATCTACTATGTGTTTGGCACTTAATATATAATTATTAGCAATGTGGCTAAGCCAGAACTAGTGATTACCAGACTGTGAGAATGGCAGACTTAGAAGTAGCAGATTGCAAAGAGGGTTTTAAATACCACAATAGAGGCCAATATGATTACATAAAGGGACCCCAAACTCCTCCACGGAGAATGTCAGAAAAAGCTTGTTGGAGGAATCCTATATTCATCCATTCGTTCAACCAACAACGAATTCACACAGAATAAGTGCTTCGATATCGTGAGAGAACACAGAGATGAACAAACCAGGACCCTCCCCCACTGAATCCTCAATCCAGCCTCAGAGCTCACCCTCGTGACACAAAATGTCAGAAAGAATGAAGATTCTTAAGGGGTCTAACCCTTTATGCTAAGATCCACTGTGACCATAATTTGTCAGTCCTTGACCTAGGCTATCCATGTCCACAACCATGCAATGAGAGTGGTTGATGACAAGAGATGTGCCAATAACGCCACTGAGTAACTGCTCATCTTTAGAAACAAAGTATTTGAGACTTCTGGTGCAATGCACAGGACTATTGTTTTAAAAGTTCTTTATTCCAAGCAGCAATAATTCACATGAGCGGGATTTAGTGAGACTTGTAAAACGTATGGAATTTGAAAGTAAGTGATAAGCATTATATGATTATTATATTAAATTATTATTCAGTGTAGCAATATTTCATGCTTTTAAAAAATGCAGCAGTAGTCCATTTAAAGATTTTATAGCAAGGTGATAAGGACAGTGTTCAAAGTTGACTCTGGTATTATTAAATTATGCATTACCAAATGTTTGGTAATTGTCATTTACTTAAATCCTAGGCTGGGTCTTTCCACCAGCTTTCAAGGTGACTTCTTTTTGTTTCTATTTTAATACCTATAAATCAAGGTAGGAGATTCTAAAATGATACTTGCTGCCTACTTTTGAAAGGTCTTTTGATGATTGGTGGGTTAATATCTATAAGCACACTGCAATAATTGCTGTAAAAGAGGAAAAGGACTTCAGAAAATTCAGGCTTTCCTGGGAATTTTTTTCCAGGACCTTTCGTATATATGTGTGTGTGTGCGTGTGTGTGAGCTTTTCTCAAGTCTAAGAATACATTAGCACCCTTCAGCCCTCTGGTGAGATGTTGTCCTCAATGAGTTATCAAAAGTATTCACTAAAAATTGTACTATTTGTTACTTCCTTTAGGATTCTGGTGAGTAACGCATTTAAACGAATGCTGTGTCAAATTTAATAGTTGTAATTGCCTAATTATCTGCTCTAGTGTGATGGTAAAGCCTTTTAACATCTCACTTCCCCTTAAGGAGAATGCATTGCAGTTTCTAGAATACTACTTTCCTCTTCTTTGGGGAATACTCAAGCAAATAATTCATTTTGCTTTCAGCTAAATAAACCTCATCCCCTTCCTCAATAGCTATTTTTTTGTTTGTTTGTTTTTGTGGGTTTTTTTTTCACTGTCTTTGCCTCTCTTTTTAGGTCTCAGGTATACAAAATGTTTTTAAATGGATTAGCATTCACATTCATAAAATATTGTTGTGTCTTTGTTGTTTTTGGGCTTTGTCAGTTAATTTTATGATATTCCTTTCCAACGGGCTTTTTCATCTTTACCTTCTTCAATATTATATGCCCAGAAATATGTCTTTCATTTTCATAATAATTAACACTCTCTTTATTCAACTTCTAAGGATGTGTATCACTTCACACAATGCAATTAATTAGCATTCATGACCAGATGACCTTTGCACTAAGATGAATCAATTTTTATGTAAGTTTATTTTTATTTGTTTGTTTTGATTTTTATACAATTTCAGCTCAGTGAACTCAGTACCTAACTGTAATGTGTAAAGTACATTATCATGACATTATTTTTCACCCCTACTTTTTAATTTATTTTATTTTATTTATTTATTTTTTCTGCCAAAGCCCCAGTAGATAGTTGTATGTTATAGCTGCACATCCTTCTAGTTGCTGTATGTGGGATGTGGCCTCAGCATGGCCAGAGAAGCGGTGTGTCGGTGCGCGCCCGGCATCGGAACCTGGGCCACCAGCAGCGGAGCGTGCGCACTTAACTGCTAAGCCACGGGGCCGGCCCTTCACCCCTACTTGAAAACTGGGTCCCTGAACTTGATTTATTGATATCTAGCCAGTTTAGGGATCCGGTGTCGTGGATGTCACAATGAGACAAAGATGTGATTGATAGACAAAGATGCCAGACTGCACAGAAGTTGCAGAGTGTCTCTTTTAAAAAGGATGCAGATTAGCCCCCCTTCCATGGGGGATGACTGCCATGACAGTTCTGGAGATTCCCCTAGAAGGTCAAGAACTCTCTCTCCTGACGTGTGGGTAGAGGAAAGACCATTATTAGTGGATAACCAGATAATGCTAATTCCCTTCAAAACAGCCCATATAAAAACAATACTAACCCAAGTCACAGGGCAGATGCATTCTCTGGCACTCCCCCTTCCTCACTTGGAGTGTATCTGACACTTCCTCTAAAAAATCTTTGCTTGCTTACTGTTAAAAAAAAAAAAAAAAAAAAGGATGCAGAAAAGTTACAGAGACAAATCTATAAAGCTAAAAATAACAAGGATGTGCCCAGACAAGGGTAGAGCTTCCCAGGTACTCCAACGTTCTCCACAGAGAAGTAGAGCACTCCAACAATAGGCCTGCCTGATCAGCAAGCACAAGTCACCAGTGCAAAGCAAGTCCAAAACATTCCTGAATGTTTACCACTCAGTTGGGTGAAGCCAAGGCCAGTAGCTGGGGAAACCACGCTTAGGCTCAAACTTCAGACCTATTTGAAGTCCTCTTCTCAATTTTATAATATTTTTAGAGTATCAATTCGGGGAGCAAAATATCTTTTATATCTTAGGTGGATATCAACTCAAACCACCCAATTGGAAGGCATTTTGTCATTTAAACAAATAAAACTCTTCACTTTCCTTACCAAATGATTTGACCACCTGCCTCCACCTGAGTGTGTGTGTGTGCGTACATGGGTGTGCATGTGATACCAGCCCTGATATCAGGTCCCCTACATTAAATCCAGAATATATGGAGTTAAAACCAAACGCACTCATCTTCTATCCCTGTTTCTCTAAGTTACATTCGTATGTAACTCTTGGGGTTTTTTTTAACCTTTGTATCCCTGAACTTCACAAGGCAGATAGAAGTTACTAATTGTTAAAAGCCCAGGTGGCCTCAAGCTGGGCTCACAGAAGTTTTGGCTAATTACCAGTTCTTGAGGTTTGTTACAGGGAAACTGATGTCAAGAAGCTAAATCTTCTCAGACCTCAACTCCTTGGCTTCCTGGCACCAGAATCCACCATCCACCATGGAGACAGAGACAGTTGAAGGACACCCGCCTGCAATTCCCTTATCTCACCATCCTCCTCCCTGCCAGCAGCCTCACAAGGCCAAACGCAGGCTGATGGGAAAGTGCTGACCAGCAAGGCCACAGGCTCCCCCGCCCTACAAACAGCTACACCCCTCACAACCTTTAAAACCACTTGCCTCCCAACTTTCAGGGAGACGGGACAAATTGGAGAGATCTTGTCTCCCGGCTAACATCACCCGAAATAAAAACTCTTTCCTTGCCATAAGCCTGGTGTTCTAGGTTTATTTGGCCCCTCTTGTGAGGCGGGTAAAGAACCTGGGTATGTATCCAGTAACACAGGTACTACTGGGTGCCAAAAGATTGATCATAGTGACAGATAGGCATGACTTTTATCTATCACACTTAAACGTTCATCTTGAAAACTCCTGCCCCAATCATAGAATGACTCTTCTACAAGGAGCCCTGGTTCCTTTCAGTGAAGGAGTGTATTAGAGAACTCAACCTGGAGGCTTGGATACATAATATATCATGCAACAACCTACTGGAGATAAACAGAATGACACAAGAGAAGAAAATATTTAAATCACTGTAGTGACTGAGCGAAAAATTAACTTTCTCCCCAACAGTCACGAGTTCAGGCTAGTGTCAATATGTTTCTTCTACCTTGCTCTAAAATGAGAGGTTTTAATTCACTTTTTTCTTCTTTCTGCCAATTGTCAAGCATTATGTCTATACGTAACACTTAATAATGCTATTAAATTATAGTTTCTTCTTTTTGACTTTATGTGAAAGCACTAGGAACTGGCTGAAACTTCCTCATGGTCTCTCTTTCAGTGTCACTGGATATCAGCACCCTGAAAAGGAAAAGCTATTCCAACCTTAATCCAAGGACACCTCCCAAAATATATACATGACACTTAAAGTCACAAGAGTCACAAATGGTCCAAGAGAGAAAAGTACATACTTACAATCCTACTTTGGCTTTCAATTTCCATGGGCCCTTGTATCATTATTAGTCTTTTATTATGGGCACTTTTAATTCTGAGTTACAGTTTCTGAAAGACTTTAAAATAAATGTAGGAATTTAATATCTTTCTATTGCATCAATCTTACTTTTTCCAAAAAAAAAAATCTAAAATGACAAAAAATACCACCAAATAGGCATCAAGAATCAGCATAGAATTTAGAAAACATTGCTCCACAGATCAAATAAACCACTTCGATAGATAGCATTTTTCCACAATACTGCCCAGTTTCCATAAGAACCAATCGTTAAAAGACACTAAAACACCTGGATTATAGCATATTTTAGTTGATGTTCTATATTCATGTCTTTCGGGTAACTCCCAATACCCTTTCAAGTATTTCCCAGAAATTTTTGGACTGCCTCCAGAAATTTTATTTCCACTTAAAATGATCAGAGTAAATTGAGCATTTGTGAAAACATCCAAAATGTGAGTGAATTAACATGTACATTCTCACATTTTTGGATTCTGTGGTAATTGCATGATCATCATGGAAAAGAATCAAATGAAAAATCCTCTCTGGAGCAAAGTGTCTCCTTAGATCTACTGGATTCCTATGGATTAAGAAGTCCTGATGAATTCAGCACCACAGACTACCAAGAACACGAAGCAATAAGTCACCTTGAATATAAAACAGCAACAGCTTCAGATTCCACCAAAGGCATCAGATATTGGAATTGCTAAATACAGATAAAAAAATACAGGATGTGATTTTAAAGACCACAGGAAAAGAAACTATAAAAATGAATAAAATTTTAGTAATGAAATATGTAGTCAAAATTATAAAGTAAAATCTAGGGGCTGGCCGGTGGCGCAAGCGGTTAAGTGCGCACACTCCGCTGCGGCGACCCAGGGTTTGCCAGTTCCGATCCTGGGTGCACATCGACACGCTGCTTGGCAGGCCATGCTGTGGCAGTATCCCATATAAAGTGGAGAAAGATGGGCATGGATGTTAGCCCACATGCATGGGCTAACAGTATTCCTCAGCAAAAAGAGGAGGATTTGCAGATGTTAGCTCAGGGCTGATCTTCCTCACCAAAAAATTAAATAAATAAATAAAGTAAAATCTACCATAGATAGAGTTACAAGAAAGACTGGGAACACACTAGGAAAAGAAAATTGCAAAATACATAACTGACTGAGAATTCATATATAAAACAGAAAATTTAGCAAAAGACATGAATAGGCAGTTGAGCATAAGAAAATAAAAAGGATTAATATGTATTTGAAAAACTACTCAGCTGCACAAGGAATAAGAGAAATAAAATTAAAATAATAACAAAAATAGCAAGTGCTGGTGAGAATGGGGAAACATGAACTTTTTTGCTGCTGTGTTTGCTGCTCTTGGGGTTGTAAATGGATGCAGTCATCTTGGAAAACAACCTTGTGGTAGTTAAATTAAGTATGCATATATATTAAAACCCATTAATTTGACATCTGTGTATGTACCCCAAAGACACATACACAGAGGTACACAAACAGACATGATCATGAAAGAGCTTAACAAATGCTTTTGCGGAGGGAGGGGGAGGGGTAATTCATTAACTGTGCTTCTGTACGTCTCTCTCTCTTTCCCTCTTATCTACCTTCCAACCTTCCTTCCTTCTTCCCTGCTCCTCTCCCCTCTCTGCCACCCTTATCTCACTTCCTTTCTTCTTCCCTTTCCCTCTCTTCCATTCTCTCTCCCCTTACTCCTAAATTCTCTACTTTCCTTTCCTTATATCATACAGAACTAGTCATTTTGCTTGATTAATCGTTTAACATTCAGTATTAGAGTATTTGTTTTATCTACCTCCCTCCTTCGATACATTGTGAGCTTCTTGAAAACAGGTTGCACCTCACCATCTTTGTACAGACATGGTCTAAGCATGGTGTCTGGTACCTAGTAGGGTACCAAGGCACAAACGTGTGATGTACAAACGCACATAATTTCTTTTTGTATAAAAATGTTTTGAATAGTGTTACATACCCATGCATTTATCTATGTGATTCAAAATATTAGAAGGTGGGAGAAAGCTTTATCTAGGAGAGGTTTTATTTTCAAATGTATGTTGTTTTGTCTCTAAAGACAGTTGAGGGCAACTAGAAGCTCCCCTTAACTTCAGACTCTGATTAAATTGTATAGACACTCTTGATTTCGTGAAGCATCAATGTTGAACTTTTTTAAATATGAAAGAGCCATATCTGTAAGCCGTTATAAGAATCTTGGCCTCCTTTACTAACATTTTCCTTTATATTTCAGAAATAGAAATTCACTGTAGCCAAGTGATCAACCTACATATAAAGAGAGCTATTTTTTTTACTGACTCCCCAAAAGAAAGCTATAGTCAAACTGCAAAACATAAGCTATTTAAACTGAAATATCTTTTGTTTCAAATTTATCCCCAATAAACAGAAGAAAAATCATTTTAAAATTTGATGTGTGTTTTGACATTATATAGTTTCAAGGGAAAATAAATATGGAATAGTTCTAAAATTTGTAAGATTGAATTAAAATAGAACATGGCATGAAGCCTATAAAATAAATTGTGGTCCTCATATAGAAAGCAGTATATGAAACTTCCTTAGATTCTGAACTAATAAAGACGTTTAAAATTTACCATTTCCCTACAATGGTTTTCAATTCTCAATCTCATGGAAAAATGTGTAAAATTTTATTTTTACCATTTAATAAACATATATATTTATCTCCCCTTAAGAAAAGCAAATTTTAAATCATTTTTAAACAACAAAATTTATTATTTTCTGTCTTTCCGTAAATTAACATTACATGACTACTCCATCATTTGTTTTCCATATTACATGAGACAGGAAACTGGTATAACCCATTACATGGTCTGTTCAACTATTATTCTACAGAGAAAGAGGATAATCTAATCACAAATTTGGAATATGCTCAACAGAACTGAATCCAAAATCTAGCTCTCCCACTTACTGGTTGTATGACCTCAAACCTCATTTTTCTCGTCTGCAACACAGAGGACATACTACCCACCTAGCTCATAATCATATGAATAAGATTAATTGAGAAAAACCGTGTAAAATAATTAGTACAATTCTTGGCATATAGGTAGCCATTGATAAATATCACTACTGTATTTCTCTGTCCTTCCTACTAAAGGAGGAATAAATTGAAGGTATGGAGCATCAATTGTTTACATTTGTATTCTCACAACATGAGTAACATAGTTCCTTAGCACATTATCAGTGTTCAATAAAAGTTTGGTGCTTAACTATTTTTAAACTGACACTCTGATAAATGTTATCCAGTGGCAAATTTATTTAAAATATGATTCATCATTAAATTATATTCTAAGTGGGAGTGACATCAGCATCATGGTGGAATGAGTTGTTCTCTTAGTCTCTCCCCTTTAAGTTACAACTAAATGGGCATTCATTAACCAGCAGAGGATTCCCTGCACAGCACAACAGGACTTCTGAGAGATCCACGCAGCTATACATCTGAAGGTGGGTGGACTGGATCCCCAGGAGACAGTGGAACTAGGTGAGTTCATCCCTCTCCCTCCATGGTGGCAGCGAGCTACGTGGCAGATCCTCACACGGCAGCTGGTGCAATGGTAAGAGGAGGCAGGGACAGCCCGGCCTGTGCTAACACTTTCAGAGTTGCAGTCCAGCCCACGGGAATGCCAACCATGCCGCAGCGGCCCTACCAGTGGGAATGCTCTACACTGAGTGGTGGTAGCTCAGCCCCTGCGAAGGCACCCCCCCACTGAGCACAGTGCAGGTGGGAAGGTGTCGCACCTGCTCAGAAGGTGCCCCTGCTTATGGCGCACAGTGGCTTGCAGGACCCACCAAGTGGTGGCTCAGTTCCCATGTGGGTGCCCCTCCTCCCCAGGGTAGTGCAGGTGAGAAGGTGCCCTGCCCACTCAGAAGATGCCCCGTGCCCACAGAGCACAGCAGCCCATGGGTCCCACCAAGTGGTGGCTCAGCCCCTGTGTAGGCATCCCCCCACCTACTGTGCAGCAGTTCAGCCATCCCCGTGCCATGCCCACCCATGGTGACTGACCTGCCTGCTCAGCGCAGAGGCCCTGCCCATGTGAGTGCCACCTGTAGAGTGACTGTGGCCAGCCTTTGCAAATGCAGAGTAGCCCTACCAGCACAACTTCTGGAGATGAGGTGGGATCAGAAAACACAGCTCCTGCTCCCTCCCAGTGGTGGTGGGTGGATCCTGCAACCTGATACTACCACAAATGCACTGTCAAGGGATCAATTCATCAAATACCATGAAGGACTACAGTAACACCTCAAAGCAGAAGGAAAATGACAAGCCTCCAGAAACCAATCCTGTAGTCAGAGATTTATACTTTAAATGACAGAGAGTTCAAAATAGTTGTCATAAAGAAACTCAATGAGTTACAATAAAACTCAGAAAGACAGTTCAATGAGCTCAGGAATAAAATTAATGAGCAGAAGGAATACTTCATCAAAGAGATTGAAACTCTGAAAAACAAACAAATACAAATTCTGGATATGAAGAACACAATGAGATAAAAAAAATCTAGAAACTATAAAAAATAAAGCTGTAGTTATGGAGGGCAGAATTGGTGAATTAGAGGATAGAAACATAGAAATTCTACAGGCAGAGGAGGAGAGAGAACTAACATTTTAAAAAAATGAAGAAATTCTTCAAGAAATATCAGACTCAATTAGGAAAAGCATTATAAGGACTATAGGTATTCCAGAGGGAGAAAGAGAGAGAAAGGAGAAAGAGCTTGTTCAAAGAAATAATAGCTGAGAACTTTACAAATCTTGGAAAGAAACTAGACTTACGAGTACATGAAGCCAATAGAACTCCTAATTACATCAATGCAAAAAGACCTTCTCCAAGACAGATAATATTAAAACTGGCAAAAGTCAATGGCAAAGAAAAAATATTAAGGGCAGCAAAACAGAAGAAAATTACCTACAGAGGAACCCCTATCAGGCTTTCAGTGGATTTCTCAGCAGAAAACTTACAGACTAGGAAAGAATGTAAAGCTATATTCAAAATACTGAAAGACAAAATCTTGCATCCAAGAATACTCTATCCAGCAAAACTATCCTTCAGATATGATGGACAAATAAAAGCTTTCCTAGATGCACAAAAGCTGAGGGAGTTCATCACCACTAGACCTCCCACAAGAAATGATGAAGGAAGCCCTCCTACCTGAAACAAAAGGGCAAAGGTTTATAAAGCTTTGAGAAAGGAGATAAATAAACAGACATAATCAGAAAATTGCAGCTCTGTATCAGAGCAGATTAGCAACACTTAATTGTAACATAAAAGATAAAGAGAAGGAAAGCATCAAAAATAACTATAAACACTTCAATTTAGTCACAAACTCACAACACAAAAAGAGAATAATTTGTGACAACAATAACTTAGAAGGACAATAGGAAAGGGATGGAACGTGCTTAGGCTATAGAGATAAAAGACTATCAGAAAATGGACTATCTCATATATGAGACCTTTTATACAAATCTCATGGTAACCACTAAACAAAGAATCAGAATAGAGTCACAAATCATAAATAGAAAACTGAGAAAACCATCACAGAAAACTACCAAACTGAAAGGGCAGTCAGAAATACAAAGAAAGAGAAACAATGGAAATATAGAACAACCAGAACATAAAAGATAAAATGGCAGTATTAAGACCTCATATATCAATAATCACTCTAAATGTAAATGGATTGAATTCTCCAATAAAAAGACACAGAGTGGTTGGATGGATTAAAAAACAAGACCCAACAATATGCAGCCTCCAGGAAACACATCTCAGCTTTAAATACAGACATAGGATCAGAGTGAAGGGATGGAAGACAATATGCCAAGCAAATGGCAAGCAAAAGAAAGCAGATGTTGCCATACATATATCAGACAAAGCAGACTTTAAGATAAAAAAGACAATGAAAGACAAAGAGGGGCAGTATATAATGACAAAAGGGACATTCCACCAAGAGGAAATAACATTTATGAATATATGTGCACCTAACACAGGAACACCAAAGTATATAAAGCAACTACTAACAGACCTAAAGGGAGAAACTGACAGCAACACAATAATAGTCGGGGACCTCAACATCCCACTGATCATCCAGACAGAAAGCCAACAAGGAAACAATGGCCTTAAATGAAACACTAGACCAGATAGACTTAATAGATATATATTGAACATTCCATCCGAAAACACCAGAATACAGATTCTTCTCAAGTGCACATGGAACATTCTCAAAGATAGACCATATGGTGGGAAAAAAGGCAAACCTTAATAAATTTAGGAAGATTGAAATCATATCAAGCATCTTTTCGGACCACAGTGCTATGAAACTAGAAATCAAAACCAAGAAAAAAGCTGGGAAAGCCACAAATATGTGAAGACTAAATAACATGCTAATGAACAACCATTGGATGAATGAAGAAATGAAAGGAGAAATGAAATAAAAAAATACCTGGAGACAAATGAAAATGAAAATACAACATACCAACTCTTACGGGATGCAGCAAAAGCATCCTAAGAGGGAAATTTATAGCAATGCAGGCCCACCTCAAGAAATAAGAAAAATCTCAAATAAGTAATCTTAAACTGCACCTAACAGAAGTAGAAGAAGAAGAACAAACAAAGCCCAAAGTCAGCAGAAGGAGGGAAATAATAAAAATTAGAGCAGAAATTAATGATATTGAAACCAAAAAAACAGTAGAAAGGATCAATGAAACTAAGAGCTGGTTATTTGAGAAGGTAAACAAGATTGACAAACCCTTATCCAGACTCACAAAGAAAAAAAGAGAGAAGGCTCAAATAAATAAAATTAAAAATGAAAGAGGAGAAATTACAATAGATATCACAGAAATACAAAGGATGATAGAGAATACTATGAAAAACTATATGCCAACAAATAGGATAACCTAGAAGAAATGGATAAATTCTTAGACTCTACAACCTTCCAAAACTGAATCAAAAAGAAGTGGAGAATCTGAATAGAGCAATCACAAGTAAAGAGATTGAAACAGTTATCAAAAACCTTCCAAAAAACAAAAGTCCAGAACTAGATCTGGAGAATTCTGCCAAACATTCAAAGAAGATTTAATACCTATACTTCACAAACTATTCCAAAAAATTGAAGAAGACAGAATGCTTCCTAACTCATTCTATGAGGCCAATATTACCCTGATATGAAAACCAGACAAGGATAACACAAAGAAGGAAAATTACAGGCCAATATTGCTGATGAATATAGATGCAAAAATCCTCAAAAAAATATTGGCAAACTGAATACAGCAATATATTAAAAAGATCATACATCATGATCAAGTGGGATTTATACCAGGGACGTAGGGATAGCTTACTGTTTGCAAATCAATCAATGTGATACACCATATTAACAAAATGAGGAATAAAAGCCACATGATCATCTCAATAGATTCAGAGAAAGCATTTGACAAGATCCAACATCCATTTATAATAAAAACTCTCAATAAAATGAGTATAGAAAGAAAGTACCTCAACATAATAAAGGCCATATATGACAAACCCACAGCCAGCATCATATTTAACAGTGAAAGTACTGGAGGTTTCTCAAGAGCAATTGCACAAGGAAAAGGAATAAAAGGTATCCGAATTGGAAAGGAAGAATATAAATTCACGCTGTTTGCAGATGACATGATTCTATATATAGAAAACCCTAAAGAATCTACCAGAAAACTATTAGGAATAATCAGCAACTACACCAAAGTTGCAGGGTACACAATCAACTTAAAAAAATCAGTTGCATTTCTGTACACTAATAATGAACTAGCAGAAAGAGAAGTCAAGAATATAATCCCATTTACAATTGCAACAAAATGAATAACATATTTAGGAATAAATTTAACCAAGGAGGTGAAAGACCTATATGCTGAAAACTATAAGACATTATTGAAAGAAATTGAAGAAGACATAAAGAAGTGGAAAGATATTCCATGCTCAGGTATTGGAAGAATAAACATAGTTAAAATGTCCATATTACTTAAAGCAATCTATAGATTCAAGGCAATCCCAGTCAGAATCCCAATGACGTTCTTCATGGAAATAGAACAAAGAATCCTAAAATTTATATGGAAGAACAAAAGACTCCAAATAGCCAAAGCAAGCCTGAGAAAAAAGAACAAAGGTGGAGGCATCACAATCCCTGACTTCAAAATATACTACAAAGCTTTAGTAATCAAAACAGCATGGTACTGGCACAGAAACAGACACACAGATCAATGGAACAGAATTGAAAGCCCAGATATAAGACCACACATCTATGGACAGCTAATATTTGACAAAAGAGCCAAGAATATACAATGGAGAAAGAAAAGTCTCTCCAATAAATAGTGTTGGGAAAACTGGACAGCCACATGCAAAAGAATGAAAGTAAAATATTATATTACACCATACACAAAAATTAACTCAAAATGGATTAAAGACTTGAACGTAAGACCTGAAACCATAAAACTCTTAGAAGAAAATATAGATAGTACGCTCTCTGACTTCGGTCTTAGCAGCATCTTTTCGAATACCATGTCTACTCAGGCAAGGGAAATAAAGAAAAAATCAACAATTGGGACTACATCAGACTGAAAAGCTTCTGCAAGGCAAAGGAAATCATGAACAAAATAAAAAGACAACTCACCAGCTGGGGGAAAATATTTGTGAATCATATATCTGACAAGTGGTAAATTTCCAAAATATATAAAGAACTCATACAACTCAACAACAAAAAAACAAACAACCCAATCAAAGAATGGGCAAAGAATATGAACAGATATTTTTCCAAAGAAGGTATACAGATAGACACCAGGCACATGAAAACATGTTCAACATCATTAATTATTAGGGAAATGCAAATCAAAACTACAAGATATCACCTTACACCTGTTAGAATGGCTATACTTACCAAGACAAAAAATAGCAAATGTTGGAGGTGATGTGGAGAAAAGGGAACCCTCATACACTACTGGTGGGAATGCAAACTGGTGCAGCCACTGTGGAAAACAGTATGGAGATATCCCAAAAAACTAAAAATAGAAATACCATATGATCTAGCTATCCCACTACTAGGTATTTATCCAAAGAACTTGAAATCAATAATCCAAAGAGATTTACGCACCCCTATGTTCATCGCAACATTATTCACAATCGCCAAGATGTGGAAGCAACTCAAGTGCCCTGCTACAGATGAATAGATAAATAAGACGTGGTATACATATACAGTGGAATACTACTCAACCATAAAAAAAAACAAAATCATCTCATTTGCATAACATGGATGGACCTTGAGGGTATTATGTTAAGCGAAATAAGCCAGACAGAGAAAGACAAATACTGCATAATTTCACTCATATGTGGAAGATAAACAAACACATGGATAAAGAGAACAGATTAGTGGTTACCAGAGGAGAAAGGGTTGAAGGGGTGGGCAAAAGGTGTAAAGGGCCACACATGTTTGGTGACAGATAAAAATTAGACTATTGGTGGTGAGCACAATGCAGTCTATACAGAAACTGATATACAGTAATGTACACCTGAAATTACACAATGTTATAAACCAGTATGACCTCAATAAAATAATTGAAAATAAATAAGTAAAAGATCAATACCATGGGAATAATGAAGTCAACCCACAAAAGAATATATGAACAGGTACAACCAATACAAGATTTTTTTAAAAGCCACATGCCCCCAATAAACACCTCATACAAATCATCCTTCAAAATTTAAAAAAAATTATATTCTAAGTGGAAGAAAAAAAGTAATATCTGAGACATTGCATTTGGATATCTTATATGCTGTCATAGGATCATTTACTGTTTTGAAAACTGTGAGAAAGAACTTGCCACAATGGAAAGATCAAAGTCCTCAGAATCACACTCTAATTGCTGACAGGTCTTCAATTTCTTTGAGCCCCATTTTTCTCCCCTGTTTCATGGCGCATGTTCCCCAGGGTGTGAGACTGATTGTAAGAGATAACGTCTGTGAATTCTCTAGTCCAGAACTTGGCACATAGTATTTGCTCAGTATATGTCAATGAATCTCCCCCACCCCACCTCCTCCACACCTATCTTATAATTTAGAAACCAAACCACCTCTACAAGATATAAAAGCTGTTTATAAACTGGGCCTATTATAATAAGTTAGGAAAAAGTCTTAATTGAGTGAATGAATCTTTATGGAAGAAATTAGAAAATGAGTGAATATATGTCAAAGACTCTCGTATTTACATTTCCACCCCATAGTGATCTAGATCAGTATACCTACTGTCTATTTACCAACTCTATTTGGAAAACTCACTGGCACATCAATTACACAAAGTTCATGCGCTAAATCCTCACAACCTGCTCTTTCCTTAGTGTATTCTGTACCAGTGAACAGCAAGATACTCAATCCAAGGGTGAAAACTAGTATTTTAAAATCATCCACAACCCCTACCTCTCCAGTTATCACCTCTATCCCCACCAAAGTATAACACTATTGATTTTTCCTTCTAAATATCTCTTGAATCTGTCCGCTTCTCTTCACCTCCATCGCCATTCACTTTGTCGAAGCTGTTTTATCACGTCACACCTGGACAAGTGCAATAGCCTCTTACATTGTCTATTAATATCCATTTGGGTCCTTTTCCAGTTTATTTTCCAAAACTAGAGTGATCTCAAACAAACAAACAAAAAACCAAAAAACATAAAACCTCAAAACACTGCATGATATCTTGTTTAAAACACTTAAACCATTGGCAGCCATTGGCATGTTCCACGTGCCCCTACATTGTCTACCTTGGCCATGTCCAGCTCTCTAGGAACATCTTTCATCACTTACCTGCGTCTCCCCCTCACTCTGCTCTCTATTCACGCTCATTTCTTCAAAGGTACCATATACCTTCTTGCCTCAAGGGCTTGGCACACATTAGTCCCTCCACCTAGAAGGTTTTTCTTACTTCTCTTTCATTTACCCACCACCTGATTAAATCCTACCCACGCTTCAGAGTTTAGCTTAAACCTTACATCCTCAGAAAAGTCTCTTCTGACCTGCCAGACCACATCAGTTCTCTACTCTGTTTTCCCATTTCCCTCTAGTTTTCTTTCATGGGGCTTATCACAGTTTGTATTTATATATTTAGGCATCATTTGATTAATTTCTTCTTTCTATTTTAGACCATAAGCTCTATTTTTTTTTATTTTTTAGTGGAGAAGGTTTTCCCTGAGCTAACATCTGTTGTCAATCTTCTTGGTTTTTTTTTGTTGTTTTTTTTTTTTTTACGTGAGTCACCGCCACAGCATGGCCACTGACAGATGAGTGGTGTGGTTCCACACCTAGGAATGAACCCAGACCACGGAAGCAGAGAACATTGAACTTTAACCACTAGGCCATCAGGGCTGGCCTGACCCTAAACTCTTTTCTGTTTGGCTCACTACTGCATTCTTGTTAGGCTCACTATTGCTGGCATATCACAGATGCTAAACAGCTCCCAAATAAAATAATAGGTGGATGAACATATATTAAGCTGAGACCATCACTACATCCATTCCCCAACTCCTCCTTCCTAGTGCCACAAAACCTGGGTGATTTGTGCTGTTTGTTTGATATTTGTTTTTCAGAGAAGAGAAATGAGAGCAGAACCTTGGATAACTGAGCATATGGTGAACAATGGAAACCTTCTGCTGAAGTGAGATCTACAGGTGTTTATATTAACTATAGCTATCAGGGCAAACAGCGATCAAAGCAAGGAATCTGTTTGGGCCTTTAGCACTAGCTTTTCTCTGCTTTTCTATTTTACATGTGCCTCTTTTTTGATACTAATAATCTGGACTGAGAAATAGAATGGTACTCAATGCATAGATAGACAGCCTGGTCTCCATCCTCTACTAGAGAAAAAGACAGGAATCTGCCTACTATTATCAAGAAGTCAAGGAAGGGTCCATATGAGCTTGTATATATGGGGGAAATCCAGGATCAGTCTATAGGAGCTAGGGAGCCATTAGGGCTGTTTAGACTTGAAACGGCGATGATGAAATAGGTTTCATCTCAGAAGCCGATTCTGAACTATTAAGAGAGGCTTCTTGGATATCTATGTTGACAAGGATTCTGACACCACATCAGAGCCAAGGACCAAGAGTGCTATGATCAATTAGCGATGTCAGTCAGGCTTTGAATGGGGACTGGTGGAATGCAAGCTAGGGATTTGCATTTACTTTTCAGAGATGAGAAAGTTGATAGGAAGATGGGGTGGAGGATTGGATTAGCATTCCATTCATTCCCATTATAGGATTAAGAAATACATTTCTTTGGAATAGGAACTCAATATCTGTTCCCTACGCAGGCCAGACATGCTGTCCATCATTCCTGATGAACAATTTGGAAATTGGTCTGAGAACTATAGATACAGAAATGCTAAGTGGTTTCAACCAAGATATTTATAAGAGCTCATGACAGGGTTAGAAGATTTTTTATTCCAGTGCCTCATCTTAATCAATATAGTCTCATTTTAAATTCACAACCTGTAGTGTAAAAATATCTGAACATGTTTAATGAGATCAATTAAATATTTAGCTTGACAGTGTCAACAGGAAATGGAATATTTGCGTGAAATAAGCATTGCTACCTTTACTATTCTAAGTAATACACTGCTCTGCAGTTCAATCTTCTGGTCACACTTATTCCACAGTAAATGTCTCTGGAGATAATGTCAAGGTTGGCTACCCTTAGGGGAAGGTGAAGAGTGAGTATGCCTAGTTTGCATTATTTATTTTTTTCTTATTGTGAAATCGAAGCTCAGAGTTCCTTATCAGTGTTTGTTGAAATATACATTAAAGAGTTTGCTGAAATCTATCTACTTCCACCATCAGTTATCAGTGTGACTTTAAGTATGTAATGAATGTCTATAGATTCTCTGCATCAACCCTGAAAGCACACATATATTGTTTATAAACACTTTTATCCCATCTGCTGTTGTCGTCTTACCTCTGCTTTAAAATACATAAGTTGATTAGAGTTGTGTGGGTGGAGTAATTTCTGCAGTGCCAAACCACCTACAAGCTGTAATATATCACCCATGTCTCTGGGGATCTAACTTACTAATTACTTCTCCAGAAATATGCAAGAGGTCACTTGCCTGCTACCTTTCATCAATACTTAGCCACCAATAAGAGCTTTAAAATGGTTGTAAAGATATAAGGAGAAAATGAGTGAGAGACATTTATAAAACCTGGAAGCGAACCTTGTCCATAAGAGCCCAAATCACAGTTCAGATACATGCAGTAAATGCTACAGGAAGCAGTTTGAAAAACAGAGTAGTCAGAAAGAAGAGACCAATAGGCATGGAAAGGAGGTTTCCACCACCCCTTAAGAGCCTATAGTATTGAATTCATTAAAAATACATGCGAGATTTCTCTATAATTATTTGTACTTTGCAGCAAACTCCTAGCTCTCTTTTGTGTTTTAAACGATTCTTTGTATACATTTCACAAAGATCCTAAAATTGTTTCAATATAATATGGTAAGTGATGTTTCCTGCTTTGAGTTGGAATGGGGAATCAAACTGAGGATGTCAATCCTTGGTTTTCAGTGCCCAGAGATCCGCCAGATGCTGAAACCACCAGGGTCGAGCAATCCCACTGCCCACTCATGGTTTCAATCCATCTGTGGTTCTGACTTCTCTCTCCCCAGCACTAGGAAAAGCCCAGGACAGCCTGAAATTGGCCCCCAACCAACTGGTTCAAATGTGACTTTTCTCTACTTTTCAAGCATGCGTGGGAAGGTGTTAGGGGGATGGGGATAGTATCATTGTTTTATTGGGAGGGAGATGGGGGGAATTCAGGTTTATACCATATTGAAGAATCAAGATATTACAAAATAGAAAAGGGTATTTTCCTTTTCATGCTTAAGAACTTAATTTGCTCTCAAAAAAAAAAAATCAGTCTTATCCCTCTTTTTAGGTTAGAAAAATCAAAGCCCACAGATGGAAACTATATTTTTATAAAAATCTCAATAAGTCTAAATGCATATTAAAAAATAATTTCCAGTACTCAGATTTAGTTTTATAGTCATATGACTGTAGTCAGTGCATTTTCCCTCTGGTTCTCATATGTGACAATTGACACACGTCTGGCTTGTATGTGTGCATGTGTAAGCATGATTTCATATATTTTCAAAAAGCATAATAATATATCCAATCATTTCTTCTGAAGATGAAGGAACCAGCCAGGATTTATTGCCATTAGTTCTGGGCCTCTATATGATACCACCAGCTCCTTCAGGTCTTCACAGCAACCACTTTAAGATCTTGAAGATTGGATATGTCCTTCATTAACCTTGGACTCCCCTTTGGCGTGTTGAGTTTTCTATCATTCTCATTAACCCTATGATCACCAACATCATACTCATTAACAAGTAAGTACCTATTGGTTTCTAGGAAACACTTAAGGCTACAGCCATCTGTGGCTTAAAATTATCCTAAAACCAGTCTAGTGGAGAATTTGGAGGAGGCTGATGAATTTTCCAGTCTGATTTAAGCCATTTCTAGATTCAAGATTAGCAAAGAGCCACCTCAATCTTAAGAGACCACTAACTAGCAAATGTATGGTCATTATTTCTTAACATGTTCATTGGTTTTCTTCCAATGTTTAATGTTTCTTCCAAACTAACTCTTCACTTTAGATAAACAAGATCATATATGAAAGAAAAAACTACTGTGAAAAGAAAAAATTAAAGGTCACTTTTAAGATACCTGTGAAACTAAAGAGCAAGTTCATGTAAAGTTGATAATTTCAAAGGTCTGGGTAAACAACAGTGTAAATAATTTTCATTTATACCATACTTTAGGGTTTCAGCAAAGAATTACCATGTAAAATTAATCCTTAAAAACAAGCAGAGTAACTATTAGTATCTCTAATATATAGATAAGTTTCATAAATAGACTTAGATAAAGTGATCATATTCTTGTGACTAAATAATTGAACCTAAATATTCATAGTTAATGGTCTCTTACCTTATACATCTGAGACTGTTTTTATTTTCCCTACATCACATAAATTTAGCCAGTAATGCTATTTGTACAAGTATAAATTCATAACTTAACGATATGAAACTTAAATGGTTTATTGTTGAAATTATGATTATCTGTATCACAGCCTAGGGGAGTGACTACATTCAGTATTATCTTGATGGTTAAGATTTGGTGAGAGAAGAACTGAACCTGAACTTTCTTTGAAAACAAGCTAACACGAACTTTTAGGGGAAAGAAATCTTAATTTTCTAAGCACTAGGAATTAAGAGGACTTTGAAAAGTTTTAGGTGGTTTTCACAAAGCAAATTTCCTGTCGTCCATTTTCCCTGCTGAAAACTGACAGAGAAGCCACAAATGGAAAGAAGGTACTCCATTAGTCCACAGTAATTCCCCTTGTACAAATTAATACGAGGCGAACACAGAAATAGCTCTCAGTTTGCCTTCCTGTGGGGGCGCCCACGTGAGTCTGTGCAGACTCCCTCCTTGAGTAATTGGGTGACAAGCTCAGAGGCACCAAAGAAAAAGGAAATCAGCTCTAAACAGCAGACCCCCACCCTGGTTTCCCACATAAGAAAGTCACTTTTCACATATCTCTGTTTAGTTTTGGGTTTTTATTTTTGTTTTTTCCTTTTTTCTTTTAAACAACCACAACCCACAAACCCTGCCTAAGGGTATACATTGTAAACTACACGGATCACTGAGTTTTCAGCCCCTGGGTTGCATAGCTTTCTCATCCAGAATGCTAATATTTCTACGATTAACCAACATGACAAGAACAAGATATGCTGCTTCTAGCATCCCCCTTTGGGGGGAGGAAGAAAATAAGAAAATCTGAAATATGTACTTTATTAGTAAAAATTGCCAAGAAAATCAGTCCTTTTGATGACCATCCCCCCAAGCCTGCACTATCATCTCAAACTTGAAAGAGCATCATCTGTTCCAGAAAAGGGGTAAAAGCAAGAGACAAAAGTTCAGTGTTTGGGCAATCACAAGATGTTGAGAGGAAGCTCATGGCTCAAGCAGTCAGATAATCCTCTCATGCTACTGTTTAGAACAATAACTCACCAGGATGAGGCTCATATCTCTGCCTCCATCTGCTTTCCTGTCTCTGCAAAATTAAAAAAGGAAAGGGTATCTATTTACTGATAGAAAATTCCCTGGTAACATTCTTATAATTCCTACATCCTGCTTAATCAAGCCATGTCTGAAACATTGTGTTCATTCTCTTTAACGTGTTCTTATAAGTTATCCTTGTGTTTGAATAATAGTCACCCATAGAAAACAAAAATTAGAACTTTTTCTCATAAACCAAAGAAAAGAAGTAACTCTCTATGGATCTAGGATTTGTGCTGTTTGATTTCTGTCTTAAGCATCTTCAATAAATATTGAAAACGCTTAGTAGAGTTTTCAGCTCATAGGAAGACCTGAAGCACAATTTTCCTTCTGGTGCAAGAGCCATTTCCTAGGGATACAAGGAATGGAATTGTGAAACAGGACTTTCTTCACTGAGACAGCACTCAGTGAATAATGGGTAACCCTCTTCAGTCAATTATTTATGCTCTGCATAACAAATCTCCACACAATTATTTGGGGGAGATAAATACGTCATGTTTTTAGATGCCTTCAGATGGGAACTACATCTCTCTGTCACGCATTTTATAGGATATTGACAATTGTTAAGGATCTTGCAGTTCAATTTTTCATGCAATGCAAGAACCCCTTCCACAGCATCATTGCCAAGTAGTTGTCTAGTTTCTACCATTTGTGTATTAACAAATATTTATTGGACACTAAGTTTTAAGCAGTATGCTAAGCACATACAAAGATTTTTAAAAAACAAAATGCATAAATTTGCCCTCAAGATCATCATAGTCTAGAAGAAAAGAGACACATGTAGCTAATTGTAAGAACCATGCTAAGAAAGAGATAAAAGGTAATAATTAATTCTGAGTATTTACGTAGTAAAAGGAATCACAGAAAAGTTTATTGGAGAAGATCTTCAGAATGAGGAGATTGTCGCCAAATGGAGAAGGGATGAAAGGAGATCCCAAACAAACAAACAACAACAAAAAAAGCACATCTGGAAATGTGAAAATTCTGGGAGTATTAAGTTCATGTAGAGACATTTATTTCTTCTAGCGCTACACTGTCTAATATGGTAGCAAGTAGTGACATATGGCTATTGAACACTTGAAGTTAGTTCAAATTGAAATGTGCTTTAAGTGTAAATTATAAACTAGATTTTAAACAGAGTAATTTTTTTTTTTTTTTGCTGAGGAAGATTAGTCCTGAGCTAACATCTGTTGCCAATCTTCCTCTATTTTATATGTGGGTCACTGCCACAGCATGGCTGATGAGTGGTATAGGTTCACGCCCTATAGATTCAAACCTGTGGACCTGGGCCGCCAAAGCGGAACACGCCAAAATCAACCACTACACCACGGGGCCAGCCCGAGAGTATTTTTTAAAGGACTGTGAAATGTATTAGTAAAATATTTCTGCTTAACAATTTACCCTAAAAATTTAGTAGTTTAAAACACTAATATTAATTATCTCACAGTTTCTGTAGGCCAGGAATTTGAGAGTAATTCTTGCTCAAGAACTCTTGTGAAATTACAATGACGATGTCATCAGGGCTGCAGACATCTGAAGGCTTGAGTGAGGGTGGAGGATCCACTTCCCAGTGGACCATTCACATTGCTGTTGGCAGGTGACCTCAGTTCCTTGCTGGCTATTGGTCAGAGACCTCAGTTCCTTCCATATCAACCATCACCATACATAAGAGTCTTCATTATATGGCAGGTGGTTTCCCACAGAGTGTGTGATCAAAGGGAGAGAAAGCAAGCAGGAAGCCGTAATGCCTTTTATGACTTAGTGTCCAAAGTTAAACACTGTCACCTCTACTTTATTCTATTCATTAAGTCCAATCCACACTTAACGAATGAGGAACTTGTTTCCACCTCTTGAAGGAAAGAGATATGTTAAACATAGTCCACCCTTTGGCTACAAATTATTTATATGCTTACCACATGTAAAATATGTTCACTCTTTCCCATGTCCCCCAAAGTCTCATTCCATCACAGTATTGGCTTAAAGTCTTGAATCTTGCCATCTAGATCATGTGTAGGTGAAGATGGAACTAGGTGGGTATAGTAGTGTTATAAGTAGTACTTAAGTACAGTCCTCAAGTACAGTTCCTCAATATCAGAAGACCTGTGAACTAAAGAGACAAGTTATGTCCCCCATACACATAACATATGGTGGTGGGACAGACACAATTTAACCACTACAGACATTCCTGTTTAAAAAGAGGAAAGATAAGAAGCACAAAGAAGTCATCAGTCTACAACATTTCTGAAACTGAGCCAGGCAAACATTGAATGTACCTCGACTCAGTCCCATTCTTCCTCAGGAGTCATTGCCCTTGGCTTTCAGCTCCACTCTCCTAGCTCTTGGTTCCACTCTCTGACTCATCCTTCCTTTTCCAAGAAAGTAGTCTGTGTTTGCAGCTGTGTAGTTTTCTTAGCCTCCTTCTGTAGGTAGAATTCTGGGGGTTGAAAGGTCTCTTTTCATTTTGTATTATCTCTGTGCCTTTCAGTCTAAGCTGGCAGTGTTTCTATGAATATAATTGTCTTTAAAACTTTGTGGATCTCCTATGATTCTTACTAGGGTTCATTCCATTAGGCAAAAGTCACACCCACAATTTTCTTCAAACTGAGTCCTTTTCTACCTTGAGTTTCTCCTGAGATGACTGAAGGTCAAGACTCTTAAGTGTTTAGAAGCCCTACTGTTGGAGAGGTTATGTGAGGTATAACCTTTAACTTTTTAGAAGCACTTTTGCCTGACTGAGCTGTACTGCACTTGGAAGTAATACCTATGATCTTTCTGAGGTCTTAACAAAAGATTTTACAGCCTCATCCACAACTTCATGTTTCAACCAAGTTTTCTTAGTGCCCTGGATTTGATCTTTGCTTATAAGACATTTCTTAATTTTAGCATCATTCGCCGTCTGAGCAGGCTAGGAATTTTCAAAAGCATCAAATTCTTGTTCTTTCCTGTTTAATAGTCATTACTCTAGTTTATTTCTCTCCTCTCTCATTTTACTATAAGCAGCAAGAAGAATCCAGTTGGCATCTTCACCTTTGCCTGAAAAACCTTAGCTAGATCACCCTGTTCACAGAGCAAATTTTCTACTTTCCAAGTTACTGTAGGCAACAATGTTGCTCAACTTCCTGACATTACATCATAAGACTTTCCTCAATTTCCTTTAAGCCTTCATTCACAGCTCCTCAAAGGGTATCACGTTTCTGAAAACAGATTTTACGAGACTCTCTAAGCTTTCAGTAACACTCTACTTAAAGATTTTCCAGCTCCTACCCTGTGCCTGGTTCCAAAGCCACTCCTACATTTGGGAGCTTTGTTCCAACAGCACCCCACTGGCAAGTACCCAAATCTGTATTAGTTTAAAAGTGTTGCTTAACAAATTACCTCAAAATTTTGGATCTTAAAACATCAAACATTTATCATCTCACATGGTCTCTGAGGGCCAGGAATACGAAAGTGGATTAGCTGGGTTGTTCTGACTCAGTGTCTCTTGTGAGTTTGCAGTAAAGATATCAGCTGGGGTTGTTGTCATCTGAAATTTGACTTTGGCTGGACAATCTGCTCCGTGATGGATCACTTCTGTGGCTATTGATAGGAGGCCTCAGTTCCTCTCCAGTCATTGGCAGAAAGCTCCAGTTACTCTCTAGATAGGTCTCTCCTCAGGCCTGCCTGCGTGCCCTTACCACACACTGGGTGGCCTCCCCCAGAATGAATGATGCAATAAAGAGCAAGGAAGAGACCACAAGGCCTTTTATAACCTAACCTGAAAAATGACATACCATCTGGCATATTCTATTGGTCACTACCCTGATACAGTGTGGGAGGTGATTACACAAGGGTCATCAAGAGTCATTGATCGTGGCAGAGATCAAGGAGGGTCATCTTGGAGGCTGGCTACTATGTAAGTATCTAATTTTTAATTTGTGTATTGACTACATGATTTGCATCATTTGTATCATTCATTTATTTAATAAAATATATTTTAAAACAAATATATACATATGTATACATAAACAAATACAAATATGTAATATGAATATAAAAAGTTGTATATACACATATGGATATGCAAATTATATAAATCTAATAGATAATTAAATATTTTCACCTGTTTATTTTTATTTTTATTCAAAATTATATATACAGCTCATATTATATTTCTACTGGACAGCACTGTCTTAGAGGTTACATAAAAGAGAAAAGATCTGACTGGAGCGAAAAAGCAGAAGACAGATCATGAAGCATGCTGAAACACCTCTTAGAGTGTTTAGATCCTCCTTTCTAAGGAGTAAAGAGACCTTGAGGTTTTGAGCAGGGAAGTGACATTGTTAAAGATATGTTTCAGGGTGATTATATGGAATAGCAAGGTGTCAGATGCATTAGACCAGAGGAGACACTGAAGAGAAACCCAAAAGACAGAGAATCACACACGGCTTGAGCCCAGAAGAAAAATCAGGATGAGAGAATAAAAAAATTTTGGCATCACATCCTTAGGGATCCTGGATGAAGGCTTGCAAAGGATGAGTCACTACAGAGAACAATGGCAGCTTCTTACAAAAAATATTTCAAGAAAGATCAGTGGTTAAGGAGAAGCCAGAGAAAGAGGAAAGGAACAGCCAAGAGTCGGAGGAGCAATAAGAGAGGAGAGCTGGGCCGGCCCTGTGGCTTAGCGGTTAAATGCGCGCGCTCCGCTACTGGTGGCCCGGGTTCGGATCCCGGGTGGGGTGCGCACCGACGCACCGCTTCTCCAGCCATGCTGAGGCCGCGTCCCACATACAGCAACTAGAAGGATGTGCAGCTATGACATACAACTATCTACTGGGGCTTTGGGGAAAAAAAGGAGGAAGAATGGCAATGGATGTTAGCTCAGGGCCGGTCTTCCTCAGCAAAAAGAGGAGGATTAGCATGGATGTTAGCTCAGGGCTGATCTTCCTCATAAAAAAAAAAAGAGAGAGAGAGAGGATAGCTAATGGACTTTTGCTGCCCTCTTTGGGGTTGTGATTGCGGATTCTAGATTTAGTTGTTGGTACTCCCAGAGGCCTTAGAAGAACAGAGAAGCATCTTGGAGCTACTGCTACACAGAGTGATTTTTTTTTTCTCCATTCAGTAAACATTGCTTTTAAAACAGTACCGCTTTGTTATTCACAGGTGGTAAACTCCTCCAGATCAAGCAGTTGGCAGAGCTCTGATTAAGATATCTTGTCTGTATCTTTTGCCAGCTCCTAGCTCCTATCAGACTTCTGAGAAGGAGGCAGTTGTGGATAAGCAGTTTTGGTGTCATCCAGAGCTCTGGTCTAAATGTTTATGATGTGCTGCTATAGAGGAAGTGAAAAGAACAGCTGGCTTTATTCAGTTGAGATTGAAAAGGCTTTTAATGAAAAGTTTAAATTACTCTTCCATCTTTAAAGAAATGCTTTGTCAGTAGCCCTACAAATGGTGAACTCAGTAGCATTTTGGATTATGTAATACAAAATTCTTTAAGTTTTAACACGTTTTTGAGTAACTTTTCGTCTTGTGCCAAACCCATTTTCTGAATTTTTATATCAATTCTAAGCTATGTTGAATAAACCACCATTGTCTAAAAGGTGATGAGCTTTTGTATAAACTAGTGTTAAAAATATTAATCATATTTGACAATAAACAAATTTTTAATACTGCAAGCAAAGAAATCCAAAACAGTAGGAAAAAAAGCAATTAGTGACACACATGGAATTTTCTAATTACTTTTCCATTTGCTACTACCTAAAATTTAAAGCATTATATGCTATGATTAAGCATAAGCTTGTAAACCGAACCTAGAGAAAAAGGGAAGTTTCTATTTTGGTGTCATTTTTCTCCCTTAGCCTCTCTGGTAATTTGAAAAGTATTGTTGCCAGGAGGATTTTTTTTTATGCTCACTAGAAATTGGAACAAGATCAACAATTCTCATAAGACCTAAACAGTCTTATTCACCACATTGTTAAGACGTGGTCAGTCGATTATATTTAACGATGAGTGAATATTTATTTTTCCATCAATGTGAACAGTTTTTTTTTGATCAAGTAATTTTTATAGGTTAATTATATCCTGAAAATAAAGAAATCACAGAAGCAGTTATCGTTACAATCCCATGAGTGATTCAGTGTGCAAAATTTTTTAAAATTCATTCTTTATTCTGGATATGTAGCAAGGTAAAGTGAACATCTTTTAAAGACATGTCACAATATTCTTTTTCCAACAGAGAGCGCCTTGCACATCATATTTGGTGGGCGAATAAATGAAATAAAAGGGAGGTGGAAGGGAAGGAAACCCCAGGGAACTAGAAAGAAGCATGGAATCTTTATCTTGCTTTCTTGCTTGCTTCCTCTCATGCATTCAACCAATATTTATTAAACAACTACTTCACCCCAGCATGCTTATAGATTCTGGGGAATATGAAGCTTAATTATAAAACAATTTCCTCTCTCCATGTGATTATATATAATCCATCAGGGGAAGCAAACATTTATACAATTGACTACAATACAAAATGATAAGTAGTGTAATCATAACTTACATCTGTATAACAGTTAATACATTGCAAATCATTTTCCCATGCTTTATTTCATTTAATCCTAATAACAAACCCATTTAGTAGGTAACTTACTATCTCTGACACCATCAATTAAGATAACAGGAAGCCGAGATGTAGGGATAGTGCTCGAGAGCACACACTTGAAGGAGAACAGAAGACATGGACTGGAGTCCAGTGAAATTTCTCCTAAAAAGGACCATGGGTCTTGTAAGAAAAAGAAATTTTTTTAAGTGAAAATGATAGGTTTTCATAGAAAAGCTGACATTACAACAAATTCTTCATGGACTAATAGCATTTAACTCAGGAGGAAAGAATATTTCAGACAAAGTAAACATCGTTAGTTGTGTAGAGCTCTTCCCACAAATGGAAGGTTCTAGAATCAGTAATTCTGGAGTTGTGGGCAATGATACTGGAAGGTAGGTTGTAGCCTGTATGTGAGATACTTCAGCTGTCATCCTAAGTAGGTTGACCTTTGTCCCAAAAGGTAAGGGGAGGCACTTAAAATGGACTTTACTCTTTAAGTAAATGAGTGAAACAATAGGCTTTGTGTTTTAAGATGACAACTAGGAAGCCCATATAGAGAATGGACTAGAGACAGGGAGAAGAGTTAGTCACAGCCCGGTAGACGAATGGGAGAGAAGGAAAACACCAAATAGAGCAATGAAAATGGGGGAAGAAATGCGTACGTAGAATCCAGAAACATCCTCAGTTCAAAAAAAGAACCAGGTAAAGCCCTAAGGAATGTTTCTCACTCTCTGCTGCCAAGAGATCCAGTATCCAGAAAGATATGTCATTAGACCTATTGTGCGGCAAATGCCCATGTAAAAAGTCTGATGAGAGAAACCCTATATCCATCCATTACTTGATGAGTCTGCCAGAAACCATGAGTCTTCCAGGCAAAAGGTAAAATCTAAAGATGTAAACAATTATTTCTTAACCTGTATAGAAAATCCACAGCTGAATTACTCTTGCATAGGGATATATTACAAGCTGTAATTATAACTACATCCCACAGGTATTTTAGCATTCTGAATAGGTAGTTAAAGATGGTTTCTTCAGGTTGAAGTGGCATATCTTGCTATCACTTGGCAGCTCTTCAAATGTGTCAGAGTTAGGGATTGTATCATTGATCCCAGTGTTCTTTGCTACATAGGCAGCCTCTGTGCTCTTCAGCTAACAAAACAGCAACGAAGGGCAAGGCCCCAGGGCCAGTCATCTTTCCTCAGGGAAAGAGCTGGCAGCTCATCCGGCTATCAAACACTTGTTGGGTGTCATTTCTACTAAGTAGCACTATTACCCAAAGGCACAGAAAATACTTAGGTTTTCCTTAATAATACTGAGCATTTTTGTAGCACTTTCTAATCATTAATTAGTTAATCTGAACACTATCCCTATGAGATATGTAAGGATAATTATCCTCATTTTACAGATGAGAAAACAAACACTAAGAGGTTAAATGACTTTGACAAGGTTATTTAGGAAGCTGGAGAGGCAGAGCCAAAATGCAGACAACTTTCAGACTTGGAAAAATAAAATGCTCTTTTCTTTAGCGCATAGCAAATGTAATTCTCGTATATTTAAGCAATCCACATGATGTAATTGTTTTCCTTTTGATCTAGATGACTTGGGGCCTTAAACGTAGTCCATTGAATCATCATTGAGTGATGACTAATGACTAATAGGGCAATAAATGTTGCTGTTGGCCACCACCAGTGCTGAATTGGCTACAAATACTGGGAGAAAATGGATTAAAAAGGATTAAAAAGAAGTTTCATAGAGAACCATTTTAACACTGAGTTCAAGTGAAAGAAAATTATTAATTTTAATAGCCCTATATAAAGAGAAATAACTCTCAAGAGCTAGAAGTCCAATCAAAGCTCATATCAAAATATTAGGAACAAATTAAGACTTATTTTAAACCATGTGATCTTAATAATGCTGTCAGTCTACAATGGAAAGAAATTCATAAAAGTAGTCTAGAAATATTTGCATCAATACTTGCCAAAAATGACCAAAGAATTGGTGGATTCCATATATTTCAACAAAATTAATAGATTAGGGACTAAGTTCAAGGTTAAATATTAATTTAAAACTTGGCATTTATAGTCTAGATATTTTAAATAAACAATTTTACCAAAATCGTGGGGTTCTTTTCTCATTAACTATCTACATCAAAATAGTGAATCTATAAAAAATCAAACTGAAATCAAATGTTCTTCTCATCTATCCCATTGTCTCCAAAATTCAGTGTGTTCACCCGACTATTGGAATTACTCCAGCAACATTTTTTCAGTTCTTGCAACTGTCATATGAATTGTAAAAGTATAATTCCTTATCAACATTAATAGATATTCATAAGCCACTCACTTGCATACTGGTTCTATGGGGACTAATGTTATACAACTCCAATGTCTTAATATTGATGTAGACACCAAGGGTGTTATATTTGCCCAAGAATCATGAAGTTTGCAATTATTTGGCTAGTGTAGGTAGCACTTGTGATATCAGATTTCACAATCTAAAACTTATGCATCTCCTAGGAACCAGCAATCTCCTCGGAAAGGCTTCAGGAAGGTAAAACAGGAAAGAATTCACTGTAAATGGCGTATCTAAAACCGATCTTTTATAACCTTCTTTTGATTTTGTATAGCTTGTCTTTTTATTTTAAATTACACATTTTTTCCATTAAAAGAGAAATTTTAAGTCCAAATATAACTGAGGAGAGTCTCAATATTCTCTTCAAGAAATAGACTCACTTGAGTCAAAGCATTAAGAAGTAACTTAAATTTTTTAGTGACGTTTTCATAGGATGGAGTAGGGAACATCTATTTTAAATCCAACTACACAATTTCCTAAACATCTCCTTGAACCATTTCTCATTTCCATCAAAGTTTATCTTTGTTGTTTGCAAATATCCCTTTTCACTCTACCACCAAGATCCTTCCCTCAACACCCCTCCTCTCCACTCCACGTCCCACTGCTCCTTCTAGGTCCGCTCCACTCCCACTCTTCTTCCTGTACCCTTGGACTGCCTCCAGGCTTACCTATACTCCTCCCACCTTTTTATTTCTACACCATAAGTCAAACTTGCTTGACTTTGCTCACATGAATTCTCATCCATCTGCTCAGCAAAATATTAGCTCTTCCTCTAGATCCAATTTCCTTAAAGACTGCAAGAGAAAGAGAATGTAAATTTATTTACCATTTGATATTTTCTTTGTTACAAATTGAGGAATAAAGGCAAAAGAATAGAGGACATATGAAAAACTAACAAAAAATAGGAGAGAGAAATGTTAACTCCGATACATGTATAACTAGCAAAAGTAAAACAACTGATAAAGTTCCACAGACAGAGAAATTTAAAAGCAGCCTTACAAGTCCAGGTATTTGCCTCTGTGAAATCAAAAAGGGAAAGGAAAGTGATCTGATATGAGATCAACCAACACACCTCCCCCAGTAGGACGTCACTTTCCCAGCAGGGGTCTCTCTCCTGTATTAGCCTCTGAGAATCAGTGTGCACAATCAATCTCTATTGAGCAGGGACAATTTCAGTCTACTGAGTGAATCTTTGAAAATCTACTAAAGGAAATCTCTAAAGAGGGACTTACTGAGGCACAACGACCCTGACAATGGCAAAGAAAGGTCACAGGCCTCCCACAGGATGGTAACCCACCACCAAAGCCTTGGGTGATTTTTTCATTTCTTCTGCCAGTCACTGAGGGCATCAGATCGGTTCGGTAATGGTAATGGAAAGAATAATTTAAAAAAATAGAAAGACACTAGCAAATCAGGAGTGATCAAGAAAAAAAGAAGGAAATGCTACTGAGATTTTGCAAGAAGGGTGTATCTGATGCTGAGGAAGCAGCAAAATGATACATTATTGTCTGCTTCTGCTGGTGAGGACAGGGATGATACAGAAGCTCAATGGTTGTATGTGAGCATCACACTTGAGCACGCTGAAAAGAAAAGGAAGCTGTTGTTGGGAAGGTCTCATCCTATTTTTCTAAATCAAGGAGAGAAGAGTGGGTTGACAGTTGATAATGAAGCTACTGGAAAACTGAAGTTTATTAAATATGTGGAGGCCTTCATTAGGAATCTAGAGTGGGGGAAAAAAGCCAAGACAACTCACTTCTGAAGATATACAAGGGTACATATCACGAATGAATGAAGGGCAATGTGAGGATGGGAAAGGGCAAATGTATACATACATACATTCATACATACAGCTGAAAAACATGCCAGAAACAGATACTAATTCTTTGGAAAAAGGGACTACATCAAAGATGCTTCCATGAAATTCCTAAACACTATCAGATAATTCAGATTCTAGTGGAAACTTAAATGTGAGTAATTAAACAATATTGCTAAAACTTGCAATCCACACAAAGAAAAATATAGTAAAAAAGAAGGAAGTAGGTAAATATATGTTCAAATAAGTCCGGAGCCTCTCAAAATGTAGTGAGCATCAGAATCACCAAGGTGGGGGGGCTTGTTAATGCCCAGATTTCTGGGCTCCATTCCCAGGGGTTCTGATTCAGGAGGTTGGGAGCGGGGCCTAAAATTTTGCATTTCTGTCACCTCCAGGTGAAGAAGATGCTGCTGGGCTACGGACCACACCTTGAAAAGCGCTGATCTTAAATATTCAACCACATCATGGCCATTTAGGTTTCCTGTAAACTCAGATTTATCACAAGCAATCAGTCACCAGGAGCCTTAATTTCAGAGCAGTTTGCTGAGACATCTGACATCAATCTCTCCATCTCTGTGCACCTCAGTTTCCCTTTATGTGGCATTAACATAGCTATCCTTAATTTTCTAGTGCAGTTTGATAATTAGGTGTATTCTGAATGGTGGCTGAGGCCCCTAATTACACAATTAAGGTTTTAAAACCCTTTGAAATCCTAACATGGAAAGTGTTTTCACACAGTGTCCTTGTTATTATTTTTAAAACCCCTGTAATATCAAGTCCAGCAGAAGCAATTCTGCAATCTATAGCCAATTCACACTTGCCCCAGATAGTAATTATAGAAAACTTACGACTTTTCTGTTTGTAAAGGCTGAAGTTTTTGCGGAAATAAGCAGCTTCCAAATGTCAAGCACTCAACAGAGCCTCCTCTTCCACTGAAGTGCTTGCTGCAGCTGTGTCTCAGGATGGGCGAGTTTCTGACATTAGAAAGGGATTTACTCTGACCAGGCTTGAACTGACCTGGGGTGCAAAGAGTCATTTGTTCAGCTGGCCTTTTCTGCAAGAAGGAGAATATTTTGACCGTATTTCTGCTAGAGTCTTTTTTATTCTCTAGTCTCACCCTGTTTCTGGACACTTAGCTACGGAAAAGCTAGTGGATAAAGACCTTACTTATTTTTTCCTCACTTTTTTCCTAATAAATGCACTGAAATCTCACTATTTCTAGAAAAAATATCTTCTTTACCAAATTCATCGCATGGGTTTGAAAAAGATGCCCATGCTAATGTGATTGTGAAAATACCATGTTAACTAACATTGGCAATGAAAATACTACATTATTTCATCTCTCCTTCCTTCTTGCCTTGTTTCTCCTTCTTTCTTTGCCATCCTTTTCCATTTTCCTTTCCCTTCTCTTTAGTCTTCCCTTCAGTCTATCTTCCTCCTAATAAAGGGACATTACACAATTCAAGTTAAAACTCATCATCATCATCATAAATTGATTCAACATCATTAAGTACAATCATGTGGCATTATCATCATCATTATCTCGGGAGGCTGGAGATGCCAAAGCATGTTCCTCCCTTCCTCTCTTCCTTTCCCACAGCTCCCAAGATAAGAGGATCTCTAGTCTCACCATTAACCTCCCTGTTTCTGAATACAAGAGAAAAAGTTATTTTCTCTTTCCTTCCCTCTTTTCCCCAAAACTATATACTGTCAGTGTAATTTCTGTTATTTCTCCCCTTTATTTTTTTTTACCAGCAATTATTTACAGCTCCTCAACTGAGAATAAATTGGCAGAGAAAGTTGGCGTTGGACAGTGTTGTAGATTTCACTCAATGGCGCAAACGTGGAAATGACTTCCTGCGAAGTACCAATGGACTAGATTGTCCTATTAACTATTTAAGTGAGCATGCAAGATTATTACTTCAAAGCTTCATCTACTGCAATTATGTCCAAGTTTGCCTTCACTGAGAAGATCCTGGAAGTGATGATGAAGAGTTATTTCCAAGTTAACATCATGCTTCTTTTTCCATAGTAAAATAAGATGTCAACATAGTCAGGGCTCACTGAAGAAGAGGGCGTCTGCACACAGTCATCACAGGGTTACAGCTCAAGTCAAGAGATCTTTTCCTAGATAAATAACTTAGTGTTGCTTCAAACATCACTTTATTGCCTAATTGGTAGTGCATACTTCTTTGCTGGATGAATGGAATGAAATAGGTATGGCATCATCCTTAATTAATTGGCGTGCTAGCTACTTAAGAGGGCACACACCACTTGTGTGATTAAACAGTGTCATGTCAGATTTAATGGATGTCATTATAGGGGTTCCTCAGGGATCCCTCCTTGGACCATTGTTATTTATGATCTTTATAAATGAGCTGACAAGGCAGTGTTCTGAGTGTAGTGCGCATCTTTATGCTGATGATACAATCCTGGGTGGGAGAGCTCAGTCGGTGAGTGAAATTTGAAGCAGCCCTGATTCCTTAGATGCAAATCGAATTGTGTTAAACAAGGCAGAGAAATACTTGGGCATTTTGTGTAAGAATTCTCCAAAACTCTGTGCATGCAAAGACAGGTTAAATGCCCAAGTATTTCTGTGGTCAGAATGATTTTAGAGAAAGTGTTATTATTGGCTATTATTGACAAATATGTTTACATTTAAGTCATATCAAGTAAATTGTATTCCGAGAAATAACACAAAATATTTTGATTCTGAAAGTTTAGAGGAAAACTTGGACAAGTTTCTGCTATGGGAATAAGGGGCAGTAAGGGAACCTATTGTTTTAGCGTAGATATTCCCTCTTCCTATGGTTCTTCCTGACCTCCTCAGGCTGCATTAGGAAAGCTTCCTACGTATTCTCATTTGTACCTCATGCTCACTTTTCAGTCTTCTCACTAGATTTTCAGCTTCTTTTTTTTTGCGTGTGTGTGTGTGAGGAAGATCAGCCTTGAGCTAACATCTATTGCCAATCCTCCCCTTTTTTTTTCCTTTTTCTCCCCAGAGCCCCAGTAGATAGCTGTATGTCATAGTTGCACATCCTTCTAGTTGCTGTATGTGGGAGGCCGCCTCAGCAGGGCCAGACAAGCGGTGCGTCGGTGTTTAACCGCTAAGCCATGGGGCCGGCCCCTAGATTTTCAGCTTTTTGAGGGCAGGGCAATGTCTTTAGCTCTGCAGCATCAAAGCCTAGCCCAGCATAAGGTATCTCTTAGATACCAAGAAAATGTTTATGGAATGAGTGTATCAGTCTATGTTTCAATCAGGAGAAAATAAAGAGAGAGCGAGAAAGAGACACTACAGGTATTATGGAGAGAAAGAAGCTTAATGTAAAAAGTGGAAGTAACATAAATGTGGGATGTGAAGTTTGGAAATCTGCACCTGAAGGAGTGGAGAAACAGTCACTCAGGATCACCCAAGACTTCCGCCTGAAGCACTGCAGTGGGTGGAGACACAGGAGCTCACAGAGAAGTTTGAGAAGCTGCAACAACCATGGGACACATAGGAGCTTGTAAAGGAGTCTGAGAGGCTGCCATGTCTGGCCACCTTGACCATGAAGAATGAGCTCCTGGAATAGAATGAGAAGCCACCACATGTGATAGACATAATCTTCCGAGAATAACAGCCTCTCCTCCTCTCTGCCTTCTCTTTGTCAAACTTTAACTCAGGGCCATACAAGGAAGGGGATTACGGGAATTGTAAGCCAGCCTTTTCCTCTACAGGGCAGAGGAGATCTTAGGATAGAGGGAGGAGAGAGGGGAGGAGTGACGCAAACTTGACAGGTAACAATCTAGTGCAATATATAAATAAAGAGCAAGCATCCCATCATCAACCGTTACCCCAGGTAGAAGAAGACTTTGTGTCAGAACTATTTAGATATAAGTTAAAATCAATGCAAGAGAGAAAGCACCTGCCAACTTCTCTGTATTATCTTTAGACTGTGAGATTATAGAACAAACATGAGCAAAGAAATAAAAAGAGATATCTCTGCCAATAAATGTTTCTATTCTGATAGAATGGAAGAATTAACACGGTAAACAGGATTTAGTTATTTTATTGAAAATGATTGAGGATACAGGGTCAAAAATGATTTATATTTTATGATTTAACAACTAAATACCATGGGAATAATGCCAGCTCTCTCTCTTGGGGCATCACAGCCGCTGCTGTCATTGAATCTGCCAGAAATAGTCTTGCCTGTCCTGTCATGGCAGACAGTGACTTCAGTAAGACAAAACTCAAGAGGTAGAATAAAAAGGAAGGATATCTTCTTTTTTTCTTATATGTCCGAATATCTTCTTTTTAAAAATTTTTCTAAAGATTTGTGTTGAATATAATGTTGCAGCAGAGTTCTCAACAACTTCCCATAGTAAGAAAATTTAAAAAAGAGTAGTTTGCTTTAGTTTAACAATGATTTGTACCTAAAAATATATATAAATCTTTTTTAAGTAGAAATTCTGGTAATATGACCATAGTTAGGGTTCATTCTTTTACTCAGTGAATATTCACCAAGAAGCACTTAGTATGCACATGGCACTATATTAAGCTCCGTGGGGATAAAAAGATGAATCTAAATAAGCTCGATCCAAAATAGGTTTACAATCTGGTAAGGAAAATAAAATAAGCTCACAAATAACTCCAATACAAATGTGAAAGATAAGTGTTAAAATATTTTTCACTACTGTGCAAGTAGTAAAATTAGGGTAGCTTTCACAGAGTGCCACTGAGTTTTCCTTTATGGAAGGGGTGATTAGAATTCTCTCCAATTGAGCTTCTTGTCCCTCCACCAAACTGATTTTATTAGGGTCACCCATGACCTTCAAGTCAATCTGACTTTATCTTATTTGACATATCAGCATTAGTAGACACCGTTGACTATTCCTTCTGACTTTTCCTTCACTTGACTTCAGAGATGTTGCAGCCTTGTTTTCTCTTGTCTCCCTAGTTGCCTCATCTCAGTCACCTTGGCTGGTTCTTTCTGTACTCCGGCCATACTGGCTCCCTTGCTGTTGTTCTTTGGACATGCCAGGCACTCTCCCACCTCAAAGACTTTACTCTGTCTGTCCCTCTTCTTGGATCATTCTTCGTCCAGACAATCATGGCTAACTCTCTCACTTGCTCCAAATTTCTCCTCAGATGTTGTAGGGGGTTGAATCGTGGCTCCAAAAAAAATATGTCCACATCCTAACTCCCAGAACCTATCAATACACACTTATTTGGAAAAAAAAATCTTTGTAGATGTAATTAAATTAAGGACCTTGAGATAAGAACATCCTGGATCATCTGGTTGTTCCCTAAATCCAGTGTCAAATGTCCTTATAAGAGACACACAGAGGAGAAACACAGAGAGGGAAGGAGAACACACAGAGAAGAAGGAGATGAGAGATGAAGGTGGGGACAGAGATTGGAGTTTGGCACTCACAGGCCAAAGAATGCCCAGAGCCACTAGAAGCCGGAAGAGGCAAGGCAGGATTTTCTCCCAGACGCTTCAGACAGAGTGCAGTCCTGCCAACACCTTGATTTTAGACTCTGGCCTCCAGCACGGTAAAGCAATAAATTTCTGTTGTTGTAAGCCAGCTGGTTTGTGGTAATTTGTTGCAGAAGCTCTAGGAAACTAATAAGAGATGTCAAGTTTTCAATGAACCTTACCTTGACCACCCTTTTAAAAACGTCTTCTCCTCTCCGCAATGCCCTTGGTACTTCTGATTTTGTTTATCCTGCTCTATTTTTATAGCTCATATCACTTTCTAAAATACTGTAAGTGTGCTTTTTCCAATATACATTGTTCATTATCCATCTCCCACTAGAAAATAAAATCCACGATGGCAAGGATTTTTGTATGTTTTGTTCTCTGAGGTATCCTAACTGCCTAAAATAGTATCTGGCATGTGTTAGGTACCCAATAAATACTTGTTAATGAGAGCACAATCACAAACATGAGAAAGCACTGAGAATGTTTAGTGAGCAATGAGATCCACAGTCTTGAGTTTACCAATGGATCCTTAAATATAAACTTGGAAAATCAGACTGAGAGAAATGTGGATTACAGAAGATAATGAATTCAAACTTGATTTGTAAACCAACAGAGCTTTATTTTACGCAGGGACATTGTGTGATCAGAGCTATGCTTTGTTACACATACTTGATGATTCCTTCCGTGTTGAGAAAGTCACCTAATATAAAACTCCTGGCCTCTCATGTCTCCTTCACTCATTTTCCCTAAGGGAAGAGGTGGAACTTACTTCATAGTGAGGTTGATAATGGAATAAACAAGGCTAGCTCAGTCCACACTCTTTGTCTTTCCTCTCTTGTGAGAGACTGCTGTTAGTTTAAGGAGCAGGCCCCAGTGGGCAGAGGCCTGCAGCTGTCCAGCAATGTCGTGACTGGGAAGTAAGTTTGTCTAATTAGAAGGTAAAGTACTAGCAAACCTATTGTGGCCACACATATATTCCATGTCCTCAATTCAGCTTTCATCAGTAACAAAACTCTTAATTTTCCTTCCATCTCACTGATTTTTGTATTTATTTCTCATATGGTTTCAAACATGGGTAGAGAAGAGGTACATTATTAATGGCTTCCCTCAAAACTCTAACATCCTCTACAAATGCAAATTAATGCAATTATTATGGAATATCTTTGAGCTGTGCTTGCAAATGACTATCATGTGTATTTATTTTTGTTTACTTTCTCTGCCAGAAGCACAGAAATATTTTTATCTTAGAGATCAAATTTTCTACACCAACAGCAAATCAGAAAAGGGCAGAGAAAATAAAAAATGAGATTAAATACTCGGGAAATGATATACATTTGTTGTGCTTTGTAATTATGCAATCCTTCACTGTACACTTCCTTAAAAATAAAAGTCTTCCTGCTCATACATTTAAATGGCTCTACTGGTTTTGTTGTGTGTGTATGTGTATGTGTGTGTGTATTTATGTTTTCATCAAAGGAATTGCTCTTTCTTACCTTTACAGAAAAATTATCAAAGACAAGTTTGTTTTTCCATCGTGCCCCTGCCCCTCGATTCCTGCCACTCCCTAGTTGAGGTCATTACTACCCCGTACCCAGGGAAAGGAAGAAATTGACCTTTTGTTTTCTTCTTCAGTCTCAAATGACTACAAGACATTGCTTCTTGAGCTTAATCATTAAATAGCGTAATATCCTCCAAGCATGGGTTATACAGTTATTTAAAAGAAAACTGTGCTTGTTTTAATATGGTTATTGTAGCCATACATTTTGTTTTTATGAGTTTTTATATAGCACTATTACTTGTGTGGTAATCTTAAGGATATTGTTATAATTTGTTTTATGTGTTAAGTATTATAGAGGCCTTGCTAGCTCTGCTATAGTTAAAGGTCTGCAAGCATCTCATTTGATCCGAGAATATTCTCTGACTTAAACCATTCCTTGTTACCATGGGCTCCATACACAGCTTTTGTTCACTGATTTAAGCCATTTGCTAAAGTGTTAGCCCCTATCGTTCAAAAGTAGATCATCTCCAATCTCCCTGGAACTACGCCTACGACAAATTGCTCACGTTCTACACAATCTTTGATATGTACAAACCACTGTGGCTTCCTATTCAGCCCTATAAAAGTCACTTTTTTTGATCCCTGTGTGCCAGCACAGTGCTTGTTTGTGACCCAACTCTTTTTTATGTTTCTTTAACTTTTCAAACTGTAACAACAGTGCTTGGTGGTCTTTTTTTGTTTATATTAAAGAAATCACGGATTTTAGGTGTGGTTATTACTCATTTCCCTTCAACGTATATTTTCTGTTCTCCTCAGTTCACCTAAAGAGAAGACGTTCCCCTGAGAAGGCTACTCTGGAGTTGTCGTGACATCTTATTTTACTAGCAAGACTGTTTATAGGAAAAGCAGTTGCCATTATTCAATCAAGAAGAGCTTACTTCTTATGCTGTGGATTATAGTACAGGTGACAAGGTACAAGAATCACTGGGGATAGGACCCCATGCCTGCAGTTTATTTTGTTGGGAATTGCTCTATGCGTATTAGGTGTGTTTGTTATGTTTTGAGAGTTTTTTGATTTGGGATGCCAGGTAGAAACACAATTTTACATGCTGGACATTCACCAATAGATGTATACGAATCATAGATGGCATCTAATCACCTAATTATATCTTATTTTTGCTTTAAAACTCTCAATATCTATAGCTAGGGAATGAAGAGGAGAAATAAAATTACACTGTAAATATCGTGATCACTTACAGTCTCAAATAACTAGTCTGCTTTTTAAAAAATACACTAAAAAGGGACCAAGACAGAAATTCCAATTTGAGTTAGGATGTAAAAAGATACAACGTACAATTTTTCCCACCTTAACAGTGAGCTAGCTAAACTACAAAATCAAAGATTTTAAACCAGTACGAGAGGTGAGGAAACAAAAATAAACTAAATTCCAAAAAGTGATGAATTTCCTGAAGAGAACCACAGCTGCTTGCAGTGTTGCTAGAGTGGCAGAGGACTTGGAAAGGGTAAACTAGACAAACTTTTAACAAACCTGTAGTGAGCACATGTGGGCTGGTGTGATGGATTAGAGTCACCAAATGCCATAGAGTAGGTCTGCATCTACTTGCCAACTCTTTCCTATGACACTTCACCAAACACACAGATGCAGTATGCAAAGGCTGGGGCAGGGCAGGAATTCTGAGAGAGACTTCCCCATGTGGTTTGTAGGGCATCCTTCTAGTGTGGCAAGTCAGTAGTAAGGCTGTGTAGGAGAGCAGAGGGAAGTCCGTCTGAGGCACACTCAGAGCCTTCATCTAGTGAAGTCACTGGCTGCAAAAAGATCTGAGAAAGGGCAAGAGAACTGAAAAAAAAATTCCTCCAAGAGACTCTGAGCTTTGACTCAATGCACTGCAGTGGTCTTCCAAAGGTTAGTGCAGGAAAGCAAAGTGGAGAGAGTACTCCTGAGGTGCAGAAAGTCAAGGGAGGAACTGAAATGAAAAGAGAACTCATCAGTGACTAACAAAACAAGCAGCTGGGTGTAAAAGAGAGAGAGATCACCCACAATTTGGAAAGCTGGCAGGAGGACTCTAAAGCATAAAGAAATCTGTGGAATCCCTCAAACATTTGAAGCTACTGGTGATTTGCAACTAACTAAAGCCATAACAAAGCCCAAACCCAGCCCAATTACTTGATTAGATTGACACCACTGGACACTCCAGCAGCCTGACAGAAGGAAACATGCCTTTTTCTGAGAAATAGATATTATGTACTTTGGTCTCTAGTGTTCTCTTGCACAATGTATGGCATATAATTAAAAATTATGAGACATGCAAAGAATCAAGAAAATGTTACCTAAAATTAAGAGAGGATATGACAGAAGTGGACCCAGAAATGGCACAAATGTTGGAATTATAAGACAGGGAATTTAAATCCTATGTTCTTGTATTTAAATATGTTAAAGAACCTTGGAGGAAAGGTGGACAACATGCATGAACAGTTGAGGAATTTGAGGTGAAAGAAGGGAATGAGAAAAAAGAATCAAATAGAATACAAAAGACATTGTCAGAAATGAACAATATATTGAGTGGTTTTAACATAAGACTAAAAACAGCAGTGGAAATAATCAGTGAAGTGGAATACAGGTCAGTAGAAATTATCCAAACTGGAATACAAAGGAGAAATATAAATAAAAAACCAGAATTAGGTGTATAAGATCTGTGGGACAATATTAAAATGTTAAATGATCTAATATATGAATAATTGGAATCTAAGATGGAAAGGAGAGAGAAAATGGAGCAGAAGAAGACGTGACTGAGAAAGGAATTACTGAGAATTTTCCAAAATTGATTAAAGACGTCAATCATAAGACCCAAAAAGCAAAGTGAACACCAAGAAGGATAAATTTAAAGAAAACCACACTTAGGCACTTTATCATTAAAATTCTGAAAATCAAAGAAAAATAGAAAACAAAAAATTTAGCCAAAGAAGAAAGACAGATCCGTTATACACCAAGAAACAACAAGAAGAGAGACGGCTAACTTACCATCAGAAACAGTGAGGCCAGAAGAAAGTTGAGTAACATATTAAAGAGCAGAAAGAAAAATATTATCCTAAAATTATATTTCCAACAAAAAATATCCATCAATTGTGAAGGCGAAATAGAGGTATTTTTAAATATTTTAAAAGAAGGTGAGAGAATTAATTCTCAGTAGAACTGCCCTCAAGGAGTGTTAAAGTTTTTCAGGCTGAAGGAAATTCATACCAGAGAAAAGACCAAATCATCAGGAAAAACTAAAAGCAACAGAAAGAGTGAATATATGGGCAAATATAAGACCTTTGTTTAAAAGACTATTGACCAGTTCAAGTAAAAATAATAGCAATGTGTATATATAAGTAAAATATATGACAACAGAAGAAAAAAGGGGTAGAAGGGGAAAAAGGAAACGGTATGGATACCTTGTTCTTACCTTGTTTGTGAAGTAATAAAATATTATTTGAAGGTACTCTGTGATAAGGTAAGGTACATATTCAAATCTGTAGAGAAATCACTAAAAATAACACAGATTGATACAGCAAAAAATTAATATAGGGAAAAAGGGAATACTAAAAAATACTTGATTTATTAAAATAAAGACAGAAAATGAACAATGGAGGAACAAAGAACAGAGGAGAGTAATAGAAAATAAATGTTGATAGTTTGACTTATATCCAACTATGTCAATAATTACAATAAATGTAAGTAGAATAGACACTCCAATTAAGTGGCAGAGACTGTTAGATTGGATTTTCTTTTAAAGCAAGACCAATCTATATGCTGCTTGCAAGAGATACATTTTAAATATAAAGACAAAAATACGCTGAAAGTACAAAGAATGAGGAAAGATACACCATGCAAGAAGTAAGCTTAAGAAAGCTGGTGTGGCTATATTAACATCAAAATAAAATGAACTAGAACTAAGCAAATGTGGTAGACAGAAGATATCCACATCCTAATCCCTGGAACCCGTGAATATGTTACTTTATATAGCAAAAGGGACTTTGCAGATGTGATGAAGTAAAAACCTTGAGATAGAGAAGTTATCCTGGATTGTCTAGGTGGTCTCAATATAATCACAAGGGATTATAAGTGAAGGAAAAGGATCAAAGTCACACAGAAGTTGCTCTGAGAAAGAAAGAAGAAGGGCAGGGAGAGAGATTGGAAGATGCCACGCTGCTGGATTTAAAGATGGGGGACAGGTCTCCAAGGAAGGTGGGCCAAGAAATGAAGGTGGCTTCTAGAAGCTAGAAAAGGCAAGAAAACAGATTCTCCCCCAGAGCTCCCAGAAAAATGCAGCTCTGACAACCCATTTTAGGACTTCTGACCCTAGAACTAAAAGAGAATAAATTTATGTTGTTTTAAGTCACTAAACCTGTGGTAATTCATCAAAGCAACAATAGGAAACTAATACAAAAGTTAGCAATGTCTCATAATATAAGATCAATATACAATAAACGACTTCTATTGCTGTATACTACCAATGGACAATTAGGAAATAAATTTTTTAAAAACTATTGAAAAGAACATATAAAAATATCGAATAGTTAGAAATAAAACACAATGCGTACATGAGTAAAAACTATAAAACATTGCTGAAGTAGAACCATAAGCTTTTAGAAAAATATAGGAGAATAATTTTGCAGCCATGGGTTAGGCAAAGATTTATCAGAGAAGTCATAAAAGCACTAACCATAAAACTGAAAAATTTTTAAATTTTAAAAATTTGTATGGTAGCTGGAAATTCAGGCAGGGTTTCCACGTTACGGTCTTGAGGCAGAATTTCTTCTCTGGGAAACCTCAGTTTTTGCTCCTAAGGCCTTCAGATGATTGGATGAAGCACATCCACATTATTGAAGGTAATCTCCTTTACTTAAAGTCAACTGATTATAGTAACTTAAAGTTACTGATTATAGATGTTGACCATATCCACAAAATACCATGCATGCATACACAGGTGTGTATTTGTATCGACAAATACAAACGCCTAAATTAGTGTTTGATTAAATAACTAGGTACTATAGTCTAGACAAGTTGACACATAAAATTAACCACCACAGACATCATTAAGAAAATGAATAATCGAGCCACAGCTTGGGGAAAGAAATTTCATAAAATTTTTTTCTGACAAAAGATTTATATCAAGAATTAGTTTAAATCAACAACAACAAAAAAACAATAAAAAATACACTAAAAACTTAAACAGATACTTCACAAAAGAAGGTACATGAATAACCAATAAGCAAATAAAATGATGCCTAATATTATTTGTTATAAGGAAAAAACAAATTAAAATTGCAGTGAGAAACCATTGCATACCCACTAGAAAATCTAAGACCAAAAAGGCTGACAATACCAAAAGTTGGTGAGAATGTGTAACAATTGGAACTCTCTTACCTTGTTGGTGGGAGTGAAGAGTGGAAAAATTACTTTGGCGAACCGTTAGCCAGCTTCTTGTGAAATTAAGTATACACCTAACCTATAAACCAGCAATTCCACTTTCAGGTTTATGCTCAAAAGAAATGAAACAATAAGTCCAAAAGAGTTGTACAAGAATGTTTGTGGCAGCCTTATTCTTTCTTAGCCATTAACTAGAAAGATCCAAATGTCCATCTGCAGGAGAATGGATAAAAATTTGGAGTCTGTTCTGCAATGTGGAATATTACCGGATAATAGAAAACAATGTACAATTGATGCCCGCAACAACAGGGATGCATCTCAAACAGACGTTGAGTGCAAGAATCCAGACACAGAACACTGAATGATTAAATTTATAAGAAGCCTAGGAACAGGGAAAACTAACATAGAGTGATATACACCAAAAGGTGATTGCCTTGGAGGAGCATCAAGAGTGAACTGTCAGAAGAGGCATGAGGGAACTTTTCGAAGTGAAAGAAATCTTGTGTATCTTGTTTGGGGTGTCAGTTACAAAGGAATACACGACTGTCAAAATGCATCAACCTGAATCTTAAAGTCTCTGCATTTTATTTTTTGTGAATTAGCCTTCGATGAAAAAAAAAGAAAAAAAGGAGCATAACAGCTTTTTGAAGAGACATTTTACTGCTTTATAGAGGCAGTTTCCAAAGTCTTGGATTAGAACGCGAGAAAGCAAAGGAGAATCTAAGGGGGTGCTGGCTTTTTCCCCAGAGAAAACAGTATGCTGTTTGACAGCATCTCTTTACCTCTAGAGACAGAGAGCAGAATAAAAATAGTAGAATTTCTTTTCTCTGAAACAAAACAGATCAAGTCTAATCAATTTGTGCTGATTGTAGGTGAAGGGACAGAAGCTTGACACGCAGAAGCAGTCTCGTTAAATTTTTGCTTAAACTTTTGTTATACTGACCTACATGTTAAAGGGGAGTTAATTGAAAATTAAGGTGTTTGGGGTTTTGTTTTCTTTTTTTATGTATATTTCATGAATTCTGTCTTAAATATATAGTATCTTTAAGTCAGACACAAAAGCAAGACAGAGCTCACTAATCACACATGGATACCAAGGGAATGGTTTCCTTAGCAATGCTACCCATATGTCTTAAGTACCCAGCTCAAACTTCTGATAGTAGCCACACAAAGACTGAGCGCTAAATAGCCTACATTGTTACTTATGGGCTACATATAGGATTTTACTAATTTGTAGGAAATATTTCACACTTAAAAGTTCTTTTTTTTGAAAGAATTTATCTAGCAACGTACAGCATTCATGTCTCATACTACACATATGTAAATACATATATATATTTATGTGTATATGATTAATAATATAACATCTGGCATTTTGAGGAATTGAAATTGCTGGAATGTTCTATGTCGTTTTTCAATGATGACAGTAGCAAATCTTCTGACAGAGATTGAAGAAAGAGTAATGAGGTAGATGTTTATTTTGGAAGATATTTTCTAAGCAGAGGGTTTTAAGCAAAGATATATTACTTGAGTCCTAGAGCTAAAAGGAATTAGGGGTCATCTGGTTCATCTTCCATGCCCAAACTAGAACTCTCTCTACTACATTGACTGATGACCAACCTGTCTCTGCTTGAATTCTTTCAGCAACAGGGAAGTTTCTCCTTTGGAAGTCAGCCCAATCGGATTCCTCTCTTGAGAAAAATGAATGTCGAGTTGCAGATACCGACTGTATTTAGTCTGTTCTTATGAGCTCTGGAACTGAAAGGTCACATAGAGTCAAAACTGGAGATGCAAATAAAGCTGGGGACGGAGAACTGAGAGAGCAAAAAAACAGAGGAAGCCAAGTTACCAAACAGAAGGAACAGAGAAGAAGGAGCAGAGAGAAACAGAGACAAGAAACCAGGCAGTCCTAACCAGAGTTGTCTTGCTTCTTCATCCAAATACTTTCCAATTTTCTATGCTTGGGTTTAAGTATTCCAAAATGTGTGCCATTTGGAGTGACAGCCCTGTAGAAAATATAAAACTAGACTAAACAAACACACGCTTAGAATTGTCTGAGAGAGCTATTATAGAGGCACACATTATCTCACAACCTGAGCAGCAGTTTGGGGGCTCTGTTTTCGGCTTACAGAAAGATATTCGGGTTCTTAGGAAATGGAGCCTCGGCTAGAAGAGGCTGGGGGAAAGGAGGACTTGGACAGTCTGCCAAGACCACTGCAAGATGGGACCCATTTTTGCTGATATAAAGTATTCCTGTTAAAACAAGGATGTTTTAAGCTAAAAGTAACAAATATTCTCTTGCTTAGGTAATGAGTGGTTTGAGAATATTGTTTTGTTTCTACAAAATCATAAGAGGAAAATAAAACCAATGGAGATTGTAACAATAGGGGGTGGTCGAATATCTTTAGCAGCCTGATCATGAATGAGTTTGATGAACACAAATTTGAAAAACACGCAGCCTTTATCTTTGTCCAAGAAAATATATTCACTTCTTCATTACAACTTCAGGTAAATTCACTATTTTATTACGCAAATATTGTGTATTAGTTTGAAAGGGGACTTGTTTCCTTGTTATTCACTCTTGTGAATTTCTCTCCATAAGATGTATACGTCTTCACAATCATAGGCATTTTTTTCAGGTTTCATCTCTAGGAAAAGAAGTTTATCTCAAAAGTTCCCTATTGCTGACTTAGAAATCCAATCCCATCATATCTATTGATAAGCGTGCCTCTGAGTATTACTAAACGATGTGGACTAGATGGATGAGCTTCAGATATTCACCAGAAAATTGGAGTATAATTCTTTCTTCAAGAACAGAAACTCAGCAATTACATAAAAAAAAGTTTTGCTAATCCCTATAGAGTGCCAAAAAATAGAAGAATATAAAAAATAAAATGTCTGAAATATGCTGAGTCTACCCCAGTTATAGCTACATATAAAAGCCATATACGGAATAAGATTATTTATCGTCTTTCTACACTTAAAAGAAATTTTTAATTTGAAAAAAAGAAGGAAGCTGAGCAAACAATTCAGTTCTTGAAAGGTTTGAAAAGCCTTCCGTTTCAATATACTTTTGATTTAAATAAACTCCTACTCTAAAAAGAACATCATTCTCATGAAATTTCTATGGGACATAAATTGGCACAAGCTTTTGATAAGGAATTTGGTAACGTGTGTCAATGTTTACATGCATATAACCACTGATATCTTTTCTCAAAATATATCCTGAGACGTTAATTGGACAAATGAACACACATATCTATATATTTACACATGCATATGTGTGTGTTTGTATCAATGTTTACTGAAACAATTTTATAATAGAAAAATTTGAAAACATCCTAAATATTTGATTCATAAGGAATAAATAAATAATTGATTCATAAGGAATCAATTAATAAAATATAGTATAACTAATCAACAGAATTCCGCTCAGCAATTAAAATGAAAAATATATTTTTAATCATTGACAAAGAAACAAGTTCTTGATAAATTTCCACGTGAGAATAGCGGTTATAGAACAGCATATACAGCATGTAAAATTGCATGTGTGTGGGCACACATGCACTCCATATGCACAGAGATGGATATAAAAAATGGAGGTTTATGGGGCCGGCCCCATGGCTTAGCAGTTAAGTGTGCGCACTCTGCTACTGGTGGCCTGGGTTCGGATCCTGGGTGCACACTGATGCACCGCTCGTCCGGCCATGCTGAGGTGGCGTCCCACATACAGCAACTAGAAGGATGTGCAACTATGACATGCACCTATCTACTGGGGCTTTGGGGAGAAAAAGGAGGAGGATTGGCAATAGATGTTAGCTCAGGGCCAGTCTTCCTCAGCAAAAAGAGGAGGATTGGCAAGGATGTTAGCTCAGGGCTGATCTTCCTCACACACACACAAAAATAAATAAATCAATCAAATAAAAAAGGAGGTTTATAGAAATGTTAACAGTCGTTATCTCTCCCTGAAGAGAATGTATGTGATTTTTAATTTCTTGAAAATTTTTATTAATTATCCTAAGCATTATAATTTTGTAGTAGAAAAGCACTATAGCATTCTTATTTTTAAATAAAGACTGTTATCTGGATGCAGCACAGTGACATAGGTGGAGCCTACATGCCTTGAACATGAAGAAATTCCACAGAAGTTAATTTTCATGTGAACAGGCCATACTCTCATAATGATGTTTTTGATGAAGTTAATTTTGTTGAGTGTGCAACTCTGCTTACCTGAAGTGTCTTTTAGCCATTTTCATACAAACAAGTAATGTATACTTAGAACACTGAGGACACCTGATTGGGTAGAGAGCGGTCAATACTTGTGTAAAGATGAGGAAATAAGATCTCTTTGAACTTTCTGCTGAAAACATGTACTAAGGAAGAAGAATTGGAATGATTTTTTTCCTATGTACTTAAGAAGTTATCATGAATTGCATTCTGAATCATCATATTACTATATTTGCTTTATTTAAACAAATAAAAATGTAATACTTTGGACATCTTTTAACTATCAATTCCATTTTAAAGTGATTAGCTAATAAACTACATTATGCTATCTTATTAAGTTACTCAAAACTAGATTTGAAGGGGAGCATATATTCTGAAAGAAATACTAAGATAGGTTGGCAGTTTGACACTGCACAATGAGTGAAACTATTTGAAAGTAGGACTAAATAGGAAAAGCCAGGATTTGGTTGACCCTATATGAGTAAACTTTTTCATGAGGGGTTTGTTATATGGATATGGGATCCAGGAACATGCCAAGAAGCAACTTAACTAAAGGCCCTTATTTTTGCACTACCACTTAGTAGCTTAAAACAACAACCTTTATTTTCTCACAATTTTGTGGGTCAGGAATTCAGGCAGGGTGCTTCTGGGCAGTTCTTTGGTTCCACGTGGAATTAGCTAGGGTCACTCATGAGGTTACAGCAAGTTGGTGGCTGGGGATAAAAAACATCCAAGATGGCTTCACTACTTGTCCTGTGCCTTGGAATGGATGGAAAACTGACATCTCTCTCTCTCTCTCTCTCCATGTAGCTCTTTTTATGTGGCTAGCTTGGGCTTTTTTACGTGTCTCTGAATCCCACACATGGTCCAGCAGATCTGATGGTGTATGAAGGCTCTGTGACAGATAGTAATATGGTATTGAGCCTTTAGCACAACTCCCGTAGGTAAATCACATTTTGCAATTTTAGAATTTTGGAGCAACATTGTGCTCTGCACATATCTATTCTCCTTTAAGAAACAACTTCTGGTTTCCTACTGAGACCTAGTATAAACTCAGTATGTAGCCATGGGACACCAAGTTACAGGGCAATCTGAGTTTCCCATTACATACTCAGTGTTGTCTCACTCAACCAGCTATTTGGGCAAGCACCCCATCATCAAGTAGAAGTGTTTTGTACAAGAGTGAGGTTGAGCAAATCCCAAAAGCACAATAAAGTTACATGAGAAAGTGGCTCAGATTTCCATAGTCCCTACCTCCTACATTGCTTCTTCTCTTTCAACCCAATTGTTTCCAATAACCAAATGACGAAAGAAGAAAAATTCAGGCCTGGTTTATAGACGGTTCTGCTGGATGACCACTGCAATATAGCCCCACTCAAAGGTAACTTTGAAGGAGACTGGGGAAAGGAAATCCACTAGGCAGCAGAACTTCAAATAGTGTGCCTAGTTGTTAATTTTCCTTGAAAGAAGAGGTGGCAAGAGGTATGGATCTACATTGATTCATGAGTAATGGCTGAGTGGTCAGGAATTTAGAGGAAATGCAAGTGGAAAATTAGTGGCAAGAAAGTCTTTGAGGGAAAGATATGAACATAGATTTCTCTGATTGGTCACAAAGCATAAAGATATTTATGTCCTATGTGAAGGCTCACCAAAAAGCAACCTTAGCAAAGAAGGGTCTTGATACTCAGATAAATAAAGTAACCTAGTTGAGTATAACTCATACTTCTTCCCCATCCACCTTTGTTCTTGCCCAATAGGATTATGAACAAAGAACTCAGGGTGGCAAGGATGGAGGCTATACATAGGCTCAGAAACATGAACTTCCGCTTATAAAGGCCAATCTGACTACAGCCACTGCCAAGTGTCTACCTGCCCAACAGCAGAGACCAGCAGTAAGATTCCGTACAGCAGCATTCCCCATATGGTAGGAATCCCTAAGCTGTTTACCTAGTGTCAGGCTGATTACATTTAACCACTTCCATCATAGAAGGAACAGAACTTTGTTTCCACCGGAATATATACTTACTCTAGACATAGATTTGTCTTCCCTGCCTGCAATGCTTTTGCCAAAACCACCACTGTGGACTTACAGAATGCTTCATTCACCATCTGGGTATTCCACCCAGCATTGCTTCTCAACAGGGAACTCATTTTATAGCAAATGAAGTGTGGCAATGGCCTCATGCTCATGGAATTTACTGATCTTGCCATGTTTCCCTTCACCCTGAAGCAGTTAATCTGACAGAATGAGGGAACGGCCACTTGAATAATTAGTTACAGCACCAAATGGATGACAACACCTTGCAGAGCTAGAGGAATGTTCTCCAGGATGTGGTCTATACTCTGAATCAGTAACCAAAATATGAATTTCTCTCATACCTAAGATTCACAGGTCTGGGAATCAAAGAATAGAAATGGGAGTAACCCTTTCCACGATTAGTCTTAATGATCCATTAATGAATTCTGTACTTCTTCATTCTTGCAACTTACAGCTCTGTTTGGTTTAAAAGTCTTAGTTCCCAAGGGTGATATACTTCCACTGGGGTACAAACAATGGTTCTATCAAACTGGAAACTTTAGGCTCCTGATGTTAGTGAACCAAGGATTTAAAGAGTGTCAGTATGCTGAATCTGTTGGTTGGTTCTGACTATTAATAGGAAATTTTGTTGCTTCTACATAAAAAAGGCAAAGAGGAATATGTCTGAATGTAGATCATCTTTGGCACTTCTAAGCACTTCAATGTCTTATGATAAAAGTTAATGTAAAACTTCAACAACAGGTAGGAACATTTATGTCACAGACTCTTCAAAATTGAAGTTTTGAGTCACCCAACAGGCAAGGAACCATGACCAGCTGAGGTGTTTGCTAAGGTCAAAGGAAATATGAGGTGGAAAAAAGAAGGTTATAAATACCATAAATGAGGACTGTAATAGTTATGAGTGTTTCCTCCTTGCTTTGATAAGAATATTCTTTAATATGTAGTAACTTCTTCTTTTGCATTCTTTTGTTTCTTCCTTGTCCATTCCTCCTTTATCTATAGCTTACTGCTATACTGTAAAATAAATTCCTTAGTCTGAAGTAATGTTGGATGAGATACCTTGATAGTGAATAAGACATTCCAACAATCAATGGGTAATGGTAATAGTGGCAGGATTGTAGACGCAAAGACAAATCCATATCCAGAAGTTTTTATCCAAGTTATGGCAAAGTGCTACCCTTTCCATGATGCAAGGGAAATAAGTAAACAACTTCCACCAGGCAAACTGATCCCCTTAGGTTTGGGGTTACATAGGGGGCTCAGTGTTGGCCTTTGATATTGGGCAAGTTAGTCTCTGAACAGGGACAGTAACCACGTCAGCAGCAGTGAGAGAAAGTCTGTGTTTTTGACCCTGCATACAACGTGAATTCCTGCTACCATGGCCACTTTGTACAAGAACACATTGAGCAAGGGCCCAGGGAGGAGGAGCCACTGCCTCAAATATTTGGATTATGGAAGTAATTTAGCATTTACAGAAATACTGCCAGAATTAAGAAATTGAAGGAAAGAAGAAAGAGATAGAGGGCCGGCCCCGTGGCTTAGCGGTTAAGTGCGCGTGTTCCGCTGCTGGCGGCCTGGGTTTGGATCCCGGGCGCGCACCGACTCACGGCTTCTCCAGCCGTGCTGAGGCCGTGTCCCACGTACAGCACCTAGAAGGATGTGCATCTAAGACATACAACTATCTACTGGGGCTTTGGGGGAAAAACAAAATAAAATTATCAAACAAAAAAAAAAGGTTGAAGATTTAGAAAAATTATGTTTAAAAAAAAAAGAAAGAGATAGAGAATGAGAGAGAGAGAGAAACAAACAAATTATGAAAGAAGAAGAAAGAATGGAAGGAAGGAAGGAAGGAAAAAAAAGAAGAAGGAAGGCGGGAGGGAAAGAGAGAAGCAGAAAAAAGAAGAACAATGGCTTCTCCCTTCTTTCTGCCTTCTGATCTCCCCCCTTCTATCTCTTAATAATAGAACCAAAGAACCCTGGGAAATATAACTTATAAACTCTCAGCCCCAGCATGATATAGCAGTATCAAAGGATGGGTAAGAGGTAAAAGGAGAGTAGGAAAATAATTGACAAACTAACCACTACATACCACTGTGAGGGGCCGGCCCCAAGGCATAGCGGTTAAGCCCACGCACTCCGCTGCTGGTGGCCCGGGTTTGGATCCCAGGCATGCACTGATGCACCACTTGTCAGGCCATGCTGTGGCAGTGTCCCATATAAAGTAAAGGAAGATGGGCACGGATATTAGCCCAGGGCCAGTCTTCCTCAGCAAAAAAAGAGGAAGATAGGCATGGATGTTAGGTCAGAGGTGATCTTCCTCACAAAAAACAACAACAACAACAACAACATACCACTGTGAGATCGCCACAGAAATGCAGAAATGCAAAGAAATCTTTTAGGATTTTATAAAATTACCAAGTATTTATATGTGGCCTTTACTTTTATCATCACTATTTTTTACCCACTCAATCATGTCAGCTTTAGTCCTTTAAAATTAATATTCAAAGATTTCATAATAAATTTGAAAAATAATATTTTTATCTCACTGAAATATCAGCTTAAAGACTAGGATAAATTGCCACCAAAGGACAATCGATCTGAGATGATATGAGCATATAGAGAATTCTCCGAAGAGAAGAAAGGAAAACACAGTTGCCAATTAGATTGTGACTGCACTCTAAGTAACCTGAGATCACAGAAAATTTCCAAGATGTATAGTGGGCGCATGTCAGCCCTGAAAAATATGTTCCTTTTTCTACTTTTCTGTCCACCTAAATGATACTGGATCTATAGTCCTCTGAGATGTAAAACTTGATTCAAATTTTAACTGTTTCACACATACGTTACAGCTGTGTTTCTGGCAGATGTAACAGAACAGCATTTCACTGACAACCAAATAATTCTTGTGAATGAATACTGATTATATGTGCACTGCAGTTTGTCAAACACAATGGGTCATTTTGCCCTATTAAGTGCGGTACATGAAATTCAAACTTATTGAGAAGGATGGCAATATGTTGTGTTTGGACCGATGCAACAAATTTCCAGACATTTTTCATTCTTCAGCTGACTGTCACTGACTCTCTGTGAGCCTGGGTAAGTCATTTAAACTTTAAGAGTTTTGATTCTCCATCTGCTGTTAGTGCTATCAAGTCAATTCTGACTCCTAGCGACCCTGTGTATAGCCAAGCAGAGCCCTGTCCGGTGTTTTTGTGCCATCCTCTCGCCTTCTGATGCTGTATCAGACAATATTCCACTGCTATTCATATGGTTTTCACAGCCAATTTTTTGGAAGTGGGTGGCCAGGTCCTTCTTCCTAGTCTGTCTAGTCTGGAAGCTCTGCTGAAACCTGTCCACCATGGGTGACCCTGCTGGTGTTTGAAATACTGGTGGCATAGCTTTCAGCATCACAGCAACACGCAGCCACCACAGTATGACAACTGACAGATGGGTGGTGTGGTTCCCTGACCGGGAAACGAACCTGGGCCTCGGCGGTGAGAGTGCCGAATCTTAACCACTGGACTGCCAGGACTGGCTCTCCAGCTATAAAATGGGATAATTAAACAGATTTTAAGCTGTTTAGATGAAAGAAATGATGTAAGTGGAAAATAATCTACTCATCATTAGGAAGACAAGATTATCTACTCATGAAAGTGAGTGATACTACAAAAACCACGGTCAAAGGAAAAAGACATTTAAGGAGATTCTTATAATTACAAGAAGCTAATTTGACCAACTTATTCATTAAGACAGGTATGTATTTTATTCCTTATATTATCTCCTCTGCAAGATTAAGATACTATCTTTGCAATTCTTTAATGATTGTAGTGTCTCAAAAGAGCAATTCACTATGATTTATAGTTCCCATGAGAATTTTAAAAGCATTGCTCAATAATTTCTTTTAAATGCTCTCTACAAAACAAACATAAATTAATCTATTTTGTTTCTTTATCTTACTGTTTTGAGGTTAACTATGGATAAAAATACACATTTAATTCTTTTAGGTTGTAATACAATTTAGTTTCCGAACTTATCAAATTGAAGTATGGCACAGATTTTCTACACAAGATTTGCACTCTTGTCTTACCATTGGTAAACTGTACCAATGAGATTATAGTCTCAAAATCATAGATCCTGAGCAAACTTCATCCAATTTTCATATTACTTTAAGGCATTCTTTGCAAGTAATTTCCAAGGTTAATTTTTTGAAGCTGTACTCACCTCAAAATTGGGTACTGATTTTAGGATGGATTAGAACACATTATGAAAATCTTAATTCAAATAGATAAATACGACAAAATAATAAAAGTTCTCTGTAAAATTGTTTTCTGAGAAATATATTTAAGTTCTTTGAAGTACTTTTTAAGGCTATCTCTTGATCAATATTATTTGCCAACCAACCTAAAATAACAGATACTAAAAAAGGAAAGAGAGAACAAGAAAGAAAAAGAAAACATCTTCAGGGAAAGCACGAGTTTTTACCTCTACTTCGTTTTTTATTTGTTTTTTTGTTTTCTGAGCAAGCTTCCATGCCAATCCTCCTCTTTCTTTTGCTGAGGAAGACTGGCCCTGGGCTAACATTCATGCTCTTCCTCCACTTTATATGGGACGCCGCCATAGCATGGCCCGACAAGCAGTGCATCGGTGTGCGCCCAGGATCCGAACCCAGGCCACCAGCAGCGGAGCACGCGCACTTAACCACTACACCACGGAGCCGGCCTCTCACCTCTACTTCTAAATCCCTAAAGCAGCTGATTCAATTGTCCCATCTCCAAGGACTGTAAACACCTTCCAGGGGTTCTAACTTTTAGGTAAAATGTTTATGTATAAACATTACATTCTCATAGTCATCAATTCCTTTTCTACAGACTAACCACAATAAGGTTTCTATGTAATTGACAGTGACATAATTTTCAAACTTTTCCAACCTTAGAACCACAAAGAGGTGAGTAACTTACAAAAACCAGGTGTGAAAAGTAGAGATCCACTGGGATGGTTTTCAGGGCCAGTTCTTTGGCTTCCTGCTCCAGTGAAGGGAAGTGTATGATTAATTCAATTGTAGATTTTTAAAACAAAGTGATTAGCTAGATAATTGCCCTAAGTATCTTACCCAAAGGGGTAAATTACCAATAGGTTCCCTGTACAATGCCTGAGAAGAACTTTATTCTCAAACATATGTGGCCACAATTAAAAAATGTTATGGATCAATGCAAAAAGGAACAATAAATTAAGCAAAATTAAAACTGAAATAGCTACTTTTATACCTCTCCTGGATGTCTTCTGAATATCTGGCTATTATTATGCCTCTTATAGGTACATGCGTGTGGCATACTGGGCTTCACGGGCTGTCATGAAAGAACTTGATGCATGACCTTTTCCCTGTGGCTAGGAAGAAAGGTGGGGCATATTCAAAACCACAAAGTTCAAGGGATACAGCTAACTTCCGAATGAACTGAGTGAACCATGACATGTGAGTTCAGTGTTGTGAAAGCAGTCAAAAGTAGGATTTAAGGACAAAGAAAATTCTTGCTAAGTTATGAGGCAGCCCAGGATGATTAAATTTAAAAAAGATCCAAGAGCTGGCTGGATATACATGAGCAAGGTCTAACTCCCTGGGAAGGAGAAAGGCAAGGGTCTAGCAAGTTGTCTGGGTAGGTTTCCCAGGGGACCAGAATGAAAACCACAAACAGGGCCAGAGCATGAACATTTGGGGTGAAAGCTAAAGTTTGATGATCACTTTGTGCTCTATATTCTTATTCAGTTCTCACAGCATTGGGGGGAGGGAGAACAGTATCCTTATCAAACTGAATATTACTCACTCACACAGCTAGTAAGAGGCAGAACCTACATAAAAACCACAATGTTTCTGACTTCACAGCCCATGACCTTTATATATATCTTTAATATATCAATTTCAATTTGATCTTTACAACAATTCTGATAGGTAAATATTTTTAATTATCATTTTGCAGATGAGAAAACTGAAATTTTGTGATATGCTCAAGGTCACATAAGTAGTAAACAGCAAAAAAGACAGTCATTCTGGATACTAGTGGAAGTTAACAGAACACGTATACTATTGAGATTAAAGATTCTAATAAAATACTATACTTTATTCTCAGCAATGCAAGGATTGGCTAGAGGAGAGACTGCAGGTAAGAAGACACCAGACATGAAGCAGATAAAGACTGAGGGGTATATCCACCACTTAGAAAGACATTTAAAGATTTTTCTTGATCAAGAAAAAAAAATGAGACTGAGATTTATCGGACCCCCTCTACACAAGAGGTCATAGGATTAGCGATTCAAGATACACAGAAGGGCTGGCAATTCCTGGCAGGAGTTGCCCGTGAGAGCAATCAATACTCCAGGTAGGAGGTCTGGGGCCACATCCAACAGGGAGATCTTGATCAGCCTTAGAGATGCCGTGGACGAATGAACAGATGGAAGTGGAAACCAGAAAACAGAGCCATAAATTGGAAGTCAGGAAGATAGCCAATCCATAAGTGAAACCAGAATTACTGATCAGAAATGAGGCTGGAGAATACGTGAAAGTTGGCAAATGAGAGAGTGGGAAATGAGCACCGGATGTATGAAATGGCATTTTTTTCCTTGACAGCCTATAAATTATGCAATCACCAGGGGGTGAATTCATTGAGCTGTTATGCTAGACCTTACAAGAAATTCATACAAATTAACAAATATACCCTGAGTGACTGTGTTGCAGCTGCTACACATACAATAATGAACAAGACAAAGGCCCTGACCTCAGAAGGCTTATGTTCTGGTGTAGGAGATAGATAATAAAAAAAATAAATATATAAAATGTTGTTCAATGGTAGTTAATGCCAAGAAGAAAACTTGAAATGATGGGAAGGGAAGCTTAGAGACTTGGAGAGAGTGAACGTTTCAGGGAGAATTTCTCAGAGGTAGGGACATGTGAGCATAGACAGGAATGAAATTAAGAAACTACACTTGTGACTATCAACAGGAAGAGAACAAAAGGAGAAAACCCACAAAAAGTAAACAAACTTCACATCTGAGCAAAAACAAGAAGACTGGTGTGGCTAGAGCAGAATGAGCAAGGCAGGGAGTCGCAGACGTGGTCAAAGAGAGAGGCAGGTTTCAGATCATGTAAGGCCTTGTAGGTAATGAGTTTGGTCCAAGTTTGAGCAAGAAAGCAATACCTTCAATTGACATTTTCAAAAGGCCAATAGTGGCAACAGAAACTAGTTAGCTAGGTAGCCTAGGTGCAAAAGGATGGTGGCTTGGACAAGGGTGGTTTTATTGGAAATGGTAGTCTTTGGATGCAGTGTGTATGTTGAAGGTAAGTGAAAAGAATTTGCTCATCAGTATCTGGGAATCAGGAAAAGAGAGGAGACAAGAACAACTTTCCAGGTGTTTTGGACTGAGTAACTGAATAAGTACAGGTACCATTTGTTAAATGGGGAAGGCTTGGAAAGGAGCACTGTCAGATGGTGGTAGGGAGGGGCAGTGAGTGGTGAACAAGGCAAGCTTGATCAAGAGCTCAGTACTGGAAGTGTTCAGTTTGAAATAATCATTAGACCTCCAAGTAGAGATGTAAATTTGCAGTTGTAGACATGATTTGGAGTTCAGAAAAAAGGCCCAGGCAAAAACTATACGCTAAGAGTCATCAATGTACACATGGTATTTAGAGCCATGGGACTGGAGAAGCCTTAGAGAAATATTTAGAAAGAAAACACTATCCCTAGAAAAAACTGAGGCCCAAAATGGGGGGCTAGATATCTCGTCGTGGTTATCTAACTAGGAAGAAGGTGTGCCAGGATTGGAACCAAGACATCTCCAAGTTCACGTTCTTACTCTATGCTTTCCACAATCCTTTAACATATCAGTGCTGATTTAATTATCTTCATAGCAGCCTTGTGAAACAAGTATTTTATAGCCATCTATATGTGAGAAAATGCTTTTCAAAATTACACTCAACCAGTAAATTATAAAACACCTATGTCCTATGAAAAGTTGAAGAATTTAGTATTTAAGAACAGACTCAGAAGATGAACTAGATGCATTCAATTCTGGCTCCATTGTTTGCTGTGTGACATTGGGCAAGCTAACAAAACTTTCTGTGCCTCAGTTTTGAGATAATAGAATAGAGATAATAATAGTACCTCCCTTATAGGATTGTTGTGATGATTAAGTGTGGTAATATATTTAAAACACTTTGAAGAGTACCTGGCACATAGCAAGGGTTATAATGGTGCAGCTAGGATTATTATCTAGGTCAGAGTCAGGGTACTCTTCTACCAGATTGCCTGGTAGTGCATTCTGGCTCCCCATTTATTGACTGTTGGACCTTGTGCAAGTTAACCAACCTAGGTCTCAGTTTCTTCATTTATATGTTGCGCATAAGAAAAATACACACCTCATAGGATTACTCTGACAATCCAATACATTAATACACCTATAGCATTTAGAACAATGCATGACATATAAGTGCTCAATGAATGTTAAGGATTGATATCTACTGTAAATCCATTGATATATACTCTAATATCCAATATATCCCAACTGCATTCTGGGCATCAGACAATAGCTATTAAGAAAAATATAACTAGCACACTTATAAAAGCTCAAATTTCACAAACTCCACACTTTGCATACTTTTATGAATCAAATCTATAAATATTTAGAGGCTTGCTTGACACTAATCACCATCAATGCTTTCATTGCAAGGCATTAAACACCAGGAATTTTCATGAGAGGTGTTATGAATAGGACAGATGCTTTTCTTCATAAATCAGGTAGTGACCTCAATCATTAATAAACAAGTCAGGGCCAGAGCAGCAAGAGAATATAAAGAGTAATTTAGTAAGGAATCCAATAAATTTATTCAACGCAAATAATCAAAACAAAGAATTTATTCCTAATCCTGCCATGCTAATGGTTTCTGTTAAAATGAAAATGATTAAATCAAATTTGGTTTTAATTTGCTGAGGCTAGATGCAGTTTTCCCCAAAGTGATAAATTACTGTGAGAGCAAGTCAAATAATGTGAAATTTACTATGAGCCTGCTGTTGCGTGAAAGTGGAATACAACAAGAAACAATTCAAGAGTTATTTAGCACATAGTTCATGGAATTTAAGAAGGAAAAAGTACTGTTAAAACCTCATATACTTTTGCTCCTGTTGATCTGTTTTTAAAGAAAGAATTACTTTTCCATCGAGGCTGGTATATATCCAAATTTTCCATGCCGTGGCCATGGCTTCTTAGACCAAATCATGTCTGTGATCTGAACATTCTTTCAAGTCCAAAGATTGCATAGATTCATGGAATGTTTCTTCTGTGAGACATGCAGAAATGGTTTATCCCAACTTTCTCAATTTATAAACTAATAAAATGAAGCCCAGAAAAAGTTGAATGAGCTCCCCAAGTCCCACTTGGGACAGAGCAGAAGTCAGAGGCGGTTGCCTTGTGCTCTTAGTCCAAATAGGAAAGCGAGATGGAAATGAGCATAAGCAGAGAGGTGCTGGTCTCCCAGCCTGAATTTTATTTAACATTCATAAAACACAACTGTCTAAAGCTCTTCTTTGTCCAATTAAATAAGTACTAACTTACTCTTCAGCTACCTAACAGCACCGTCCCAACTTTTATTTCTTTACTATTTTAAAAGTTGTACTAGGATAGAATAGTTTGGATTTGTGAACTTGAAATATTTTTTGAAGAAATTATTTCAATGAGCTTGTCTATTTTTGCCCTTTCAAGCTTTCAAAGAAATTAGTGGGCCACATCTGTATCTCTCCATCAGGAAAAAAAAAGTGGGAGTATAGTTGAAAATTGTAGGAAAAGAAAGTTGAAGCACCTGCAAACAGAACAGAAGGAAAGGCCACAGGAGGTAATGAAGGGTCACAGCAGAAAAGAAGGAGAAAGATAATCAGAATGACTCAGAAATCTTCACTTGGTTTTGAAACAGAGTGTGGTAAATTTAATCTGTCATGAGGAAGCTGGCCTACTAGACACTGGCAAAGAATAATTAAGGAGTCACTCTCCAAAGAAAACTATTTTCATAAGTGGAAGTCAATGGGTGCCTTCCCCCCACCACCGCCGTCTGCCACTGAATTTGCAGTTTTGCATTTCACCTGAAGACACTGATTTAATCACTGACACTCGGAGCAGAACAGGGACTTGTAATCTTTACACTGAGCTGCACTAATCGGGCCAGCAACTGTGCGAGGGACAGCGAGACCTGAACGTCTGCACTGACAGCACGAAGTGGAGTAGAAAGAGACGTACTCAATATCTTAAGCTACTCTGGTGCAGAGCACTGGTCATGTCAGTCTAAGAGAAAAGACAATACGAGGAGACTGCCTAAGGTCAGGACTTGAATCGTGAGAAGAAAAGATGATTTGCTCATCCTCACCATGCCAACCCCTGCCGAGAGTGCTTTTTTCCTAGTTCCTACTCAAAATGTGAACTAGAAAGAATGGGGAAAGGGCTAAAAGAGGAAAAAAGAGTCCAGATGGATATTCCAGCGTCCTGGCTGGTTTAAGTTTTGCTCAAATGTATACACTAGTGATACGGGCAGAGGCAACAATAGAACATGGATCTTATCGCTTAGTCCAAGTCCCTTTAGATTATGGCAGAAGCTCTAATCCTTGCACTAGACATCTAGGCTCAGGTCATAAACGGGTCTTTCTTGAACTCATCAAGCAAATCCATATAGGTTAAATTCACAATCAGAATTCCCCAAACACCAGTTTGTAGAAATCGGATATTCTTAGCAGTGCACAGGCTTATCTGTCAACAGCATATGGACAATATTCTCCATCAAAAATAGTTCAGCTCCCCAGATATTCTCGATTCTTCAAGCCTGCCCCAAACTCACTGTCCTTCACATCCATTCTGACAAGTGATATATCTTTATATTATTTAATGCTGTGCAATATGGATTCTTTTTCTTTATTTCTTTCTTCCCTTCCTTTTTTCCTTCCTTCTTTCTTCCCTTCCTTCCTTCCTTCTTTCCTTCTTTCTTTTCTTCCTTCCTTGTTTCTTTCTTTCTCTCTTTCTCTCATTCTTTCTACCATTGCATACAAAGAACTATAATAGGTACTGTCTTAGTTCATTCAGGCTACTATAACAAATTACCATAGACTGGGTGGCTTAGAAACAACAGAGATTTATTTCTCACAGTTCTAGAGACTGGGAAGTCCAAGATCAAGGCAGCAGTAGACGTCTGGTGTCTGGGGAGGGCCTGCTTCCTGGTTCAGAGGCAGCTGTGTTCTCGCTGTGTCTTCACATGGCAGAAGGGGAGAGGGAGCGCTCTGGGGCCTTATAAGGGCACTAATCCCATTCATGAGGTCTCATGACCTAATAACCTTCCAAAGGCCCCACCTCCAAACCAACACATTGGGAATTAGGTTTCACTATATGAATTTGGGGGGCATACAAACATTCAGTCTACTCTACTCCCTTCTGTTTGGGTTTGGGTTCAAAAGACACCAAGCCAACATTTGCATATGCCAAGAACTAGTATCCAAATTAATTGATGGCATTCTATTTAAATTTCATTTCCCTGAACAAATCTTCAGATGGCTTAGTCTAAATTCTACCAATTGCTTTCTAAATACATTGTCAGATTAATTTGGCATGTAGAAGAGGTTTCTGGCAAGTTTTACATTTTATAGAAAGCAAACCACAATCTTGAATTTTAAATTTCTGGATAAGCCATAACAAATCAGTCCAAAAATGTAGGATTTGCAATGAGTTTATAATATTCTGCCTCCACATTATAACACGATAAAGAAGAAGCACATTATTGAGACATCCTTGACCCTGCCCCTCAGGATCCATTTTTCTTGTAAACTAGTCTCTACAGTGTCAGAATCAGTGTCACGACTACACAAAATAAAGGAGCAATTTTGCTTGCAAGGGTTAGCTGCAGATAGCTCGGTTGCTTCACTTTCTGACAAATTAGAGGAAATAATAAAATCTCAAGTTGTTGAACTGTGACTTTGAATCAGAGTGAGATACCATTAAAATCCAGATCGAGACTTTCAGTAACACTTTTAATGGATATTATATCTGAAGAAGCAGATTCAGGGCAAATCTTCTTTACTCCTTTTCCAAGAGATTAGTACTTAGTTAACAGTGTTAAACAGAATTGAGGGGATGGAGCTTGGCAAGTAGAGGAGGTAATGAATATGCAGTATATTGGAAGCACGATTTTTCTAAATTGCAAAGCTGAAATAAGCCATACCTCTCCACCCCCACTTAAACTCCTTTAGGGACTCCTGTTGCCCTAGATAAATATGAAACTCCTTAGCCCACAATGGGATCTCCGTTACTTCTCCATCTCATCACTCACCAATTCTCTTCCCTCTTGTCTGGAGCTACCCATCTCTCAGCCACACTGTGCTCTTTTTGCCCTGTGTCTTCTCACATTGTCACAGATGTGGGTGCTTGGCTTGCTGAACTCTGTTGCAGCCTCACGTTGATGTACTTTCCTTACCACACAAGCTAAAATCACATTTCCCATTCCATTTCAGCCAGTGTTCTAGATGTGTCATAGGTTCCACCTATCAGATGCACTAGAAAATGAAGAGAAGAAAAATAGAGAAGAATAATTTATTCAAACAGACAACATAGTGTCAAATATTACCTTAAAAATTCACTAGTCAATTCTTATTTTTAAAGACTTACCAACTGAAACATTCCCTTAAAAAAAACCTACAATTCTAAACACAATTTCACAGAAAAATATCAAACTCTTTAATTAAAGTAAATGTTAGAGCAAACGTGTGTCATCATTCATTCATTCCTTCTTTCAGATAGATATTTATTGGTTTCCTTCTACATGCGCAATGAAAGAACTATAATCCATGTACATGTTGATGACCCTATATCTACGAAGGATGATAGGATAAGTTATGCTGCAGTATCAAAGATTCCCCAAATCTCAGTGACTTAGAAAAACAAAAGTTTATTTCACATTCATTCTAAAATTCCACCAAGACTAGGAGCTCTGCTCTGTCTCTCTTCACTCTGGGATCCAGGCTGACAAAATAGAGACCATCTTGAACATTCCTGTTCATTGAGTCACAGGGCAAGAATGTGTTCAGAAGGGTCTCCACTCTAAAATTAATACATTACTCTTTCATTCACAACTGACTGGCCAGGACTAATCATATGGCCCAATGCAACCACAAAGGAGCCAGGATGTACTCAGAAGGAAAGAGAACCTGAAATATCTAACAAATATCACCCATGTCCACTACAGTCTGCCCTTCAGGGTCACCAAATATTTGATTCATCCTCCTTTCTGCATGAAAATACATGCTCATCTTTATCCCAAGGGAGAAATCTCCAAAATTCCATATAGTCATGGTATCAAGCTCTGGAGATCTATACATGAAAAAGACAAGTTATCTGCTTCTTCCACCACCAACATGAAATGGTGGAACAGGAACAAGACAACTGAAATAAACACTGCTATTCAGAAAGAAGGAGAGTGAGAGACGCAGTAGACCTTAATCCACAGCCCCCTTCCCTGGAGTAGGGGGACGTTTCCCAATTGCACCTAAGTTCTATTCCCTGGGAAAGGACCCTAGTCAGTTCTCCATGGTCCTTAGATCTGTTATACTCTCTGGCCACTTCAAAGTGAGCTTTGGTGAACAGGCCATCCTTGTAGGCTGAGTGGCTTCTTCAGTCGGCTTCCTGCCTACAGAAAATTGGAGATCCGAGGATCACCTTAAGTATCAAGCAGTCACAAAATCTGTTAATCCAAGTTCTGGTTTCTTCTTAATTATTGTCTTTTCCCTTTTGTTCAATAGCTCCATGTGCCAGCAACTGCACCAAAAATTCTCAAGACATTTGTCTCATTCTCTCTTGACTTAGTTGCACATACCTGGAGGCTATGTGGCTTCAGCTGACTGAGCCGTATCCTTATTTTCCTCTCCCAGAGCCATTTTTCTTTGAACTGAAAAGGTTTATTGGGCACATCTTAATCCGTTTAGAAGTTTTAACAAAAGATGTGACAACCATGTCCTTGACTTTACCCTTGTTTCCAGGTTGAGTTTTAATAAGTCTTTGTCAATTTTAGCTTTTCCTGTTTGGAGTTTAGAAAGAATTGCCTCTTCTAATCTCTAGACTCTCTCTATACTCTTTCATTCCTACTTGCAAACTGACCAATTATTTTCTAAGCTTGTCTCTTTCTTATATTATCTTGTCAAATGCCACCAAAAGCAGTCAATGTGTTTTACTAACATTCTAATATCAATTCCTTCCCCTAAAACTACAAACTCATTTGGTATATTATCTTCTTTCCTTGTTATTCCAAGTAACTCTTTACCAAAGTTCCATCACCACACAGCATGGACTGCCTTTCTTGCTGCCTCTGAGATCAGTTTCCTTAATACTTGCAAATACCCACATCAAACTAATCCCACATATTTTAATTTTTTATTTGTTTCAGTAGCACCCACTCCTCATACCAATTTCTGAAGCATTCAGGATGTGTTAGTTTAAACTGAGTAACAAACTACCCCCAAAATCTCAATAACTGAAAATAGAAAGATTTTCGTGTTCTTTACAGGGGGACAATCTAGCACTTCCTCTTTATGTTCTGCCACTGCCTTAGTGTAGAAGACTCACATGGTTTTTCCCTTAGGTAATTTTAAAAGTCTCACTCTCGAGTCTTGAACTCATACTCCACAAACTGCCAAGAGAACGACCTATATATGATGTAAATCTAATTATGACCCCAGAATTTACATCTTTCAATTCTCCCCAATCATATTGAGGATAAAAGTCTTTTTTTTTAGCATGTAAGTTCTTCCTGATCTAACCACTAACTATCTTTCTAGCTCATCTCTGGCCAATCAACAACGTACACCTAGGTTCCAGTCATACAGAAAATACTCTGATCATTCTCGACTCCATCTGGAAGGCTTTTCTCCAATTTATTCCCTTTTGTTAACTCCTACACATTTTTTAAGACTCAACTTAAACACAGAGAAATCATTCCAAGACCCCCTCTGCAAGTTGGGTTACCTGAATTTCCTCCTTCATTGTATCCTGTGAACGACTTTATCAAATTGCTCATTGCATTATATTTTGTGGTTTATTTTTGTTCCCTAAAGTGGACTATTAGCTCTTTGGATTCAGTAACTCTCTTTCTCATTTGTCTCAGTTCCTAGAACAGTGACAGACATATGATAGATGTTTGTTATTCATTAATTCATTCAGTCCATATTTATGGAGTACCTACTCTGTCGCTGGGCACTGTGCTAGACTCAGAAAAGAGAAAATAATTTGAATAACTTTTTCCTTCTTTAGCTCAAGACCCCTTGCTCCTGAGTGTGGTGGATGTCATTTCCTGAGTGTGCCATGAAACTCTTCTGATCCCCAAAAGCACAGATGAAAACGTCACATTATAAAAAAGAAAGCTGATTTAGGCAAGGTGGATTGTTACCTTGTAATTTGTCACAATCTTGACCCTGATCTCTAAACATACCAAAGATAGCCTGGTTCCATTATATAGGATTTTGTAATACGTTTTACTAAATCCGATATAAGTCACAGGACAAATTTTCAATTCTCCTCTTATTTCTTTCTCCCTGGCACTATTTCATTTTATTAACGAAAAATTAATTTAAAAAATTTAAAGGTACTTATTTAGTTAAAAGATTGCAAAACCTTATTCATAATAATTCTATGGATTTAAGTTTTGAACACCTGGAATCAAGACTGTAAAGTTATAAGCTTAGTTAACCTTGCTTTAGTACACATATATTTTCATTTCCTGTGGATTGTCCCATACCTATTATTTTCCAGCTTTCTTCAACTGCAAAATCTACTTACTGCAATATTTTACACCTTTTTGGGGGAGTACGTCTTTGTGTTCATAATTTTTTTTAATTATTTATTCCTTTTTCTAGTAACTTCTCACAGACTAGGGAGGGTTCACCTTGCCATATGGTCACCAAATCACTTCAACTTCAAAGTTTCCTTTCTGCAAAATTTGTTGTGGTTGTTTTTAATTTGGAACTGTTGAATACTCTTTTAAAAAAGAAGAGAAAATCTGAATAAACAAGAAAGAGGTTTTAAAATTTTTGTGTGTTTGTTAATGGTAATGATGCAAATGGTAGAAAAAAATGAAAATAGTTAACATGTCCCTAACCCAGTGTCCAATGTGGTGAGATGAAACCTCACTTCTGATGTCTTTTTGACAGAACATGAGTGACGTGGGCTGCATGCCATGATGGAGAGAGTGCAAAATCTGGAGTCAGGCACACCTGAGAATAAATTGAAATTCTGTCATATACCAGGTCTATGCCCTAATACCTTGTAAACCACTATCCCCTCAGCCTGAGTTCCTTGTCTCTAAAACAGTGGTAATAATCCTTGAACTCGAAAGATTCCTGCAAGGATTAGAGATGAAGTAAGTGACACACAGTAGACACTTGCAAAGTATATTATTTTTTATATTGTCTTTTAAGAAATAAAGAAGATTCTTCTCTTTAAACTTTTATAATTTTACTCTATCAATCATTTGGGAGATTTCTCCCTTTTTCATAGATTATTATTTCTTTAAAAAACAGAAAGAATAGAAATTATAATTATTTTGCATTCCAACCACAGTTATGAATATCATAAGAAAAACTCCAACGTGATCAGTGAGGATTAACTTTTAACTAACAAATAGAGGGCAATGTTGTAATATACCAAGCATTTAGGAAACTTGTGTGGAACGGTCAGAGTGCCATGGTTAGCAAGCTGGAATGGAAAGGGTACCCTCCTGCCACTGATTGTACCTTAAACTTAAGTCTTGGATAATCCAAGGATTTTGGAGAACATGAATCATGGAATAACAGATGGTAGTAACTTGAGAACTTAGCCTAATAGAGAAGGTAAACAGTGATGGGAGCTGATAAGTGCACACTTAGACTTGGAATACAAATAAGATACAAGTAAAACTGACAAACTTGCACACATTACTCTTAATTTATGTCACAGACAGAAATTTTTAATGAACAATCAAAAATCCAATAGAGTGAACTCTTGATTAACTGAAAATGCAGAGCAGGAAATATGTGGATAATATTTTTTTTAAATAAACAACAATAAACTTGCTAAATGATGTTGAAAAGCAGACACATTCTAAGATAGCATTATACATCTTCGGATTCTTAGATACTTACCTCTCAGGCTCGAAACCTGAGGCAGTCTTATTATCAGTTGCTCAGATTCTATATGGATGTGAGGAAAAGAATCTAAGATTATCATTTACAGAATTTGATTTCTATTTATATCTTTCTTTGACTCTGTTTTTTCATCTACCAATTCATGGGTTTATGAATTTTTAATTTATATTTCCTCTATGAAATTAATTACTGATTTCAAGGTTAGTTGCAACCAATTACCAATAACTGGGGCCCTTAGGACCACGAAAGTCTTAAAAACGCTGATTAGAAGACAGAGGTATGGTCCTCACCCTGCCTTTAAGTTGTTGTGTGACCTCAAGAAAGTTATTTAATCCCTTTGGACTTCACTGTTCTCGTTAGGGAAATAAACACATCAAGATCTTTCATAAAGTTCACAGATTTTGGTTTTTCTCATCGTTTAAAGATTTTTAGTCCTATAACTTCTTTAAATATTACAAGGAAGATAATAATGGAAGATACTAATAATGATCTCTAACAATCAGTGCTTACCATGTCCAAGGCCTCATTCAATGCACTTCACATTACTAGTCATTTACTCATCACAACAGTCTCTGCGTATGAAACATTGGCCCTGTTTTATAGATGCAGAAAGTGAAGTACTGGCAGGTTGAGTAACTTAAGTCACTCAACTAGTAGGAGGCAGAGTAACAACTTGAACTCACATATCTCTCTATAGAGGTCATCTCTTTATATCTACACTGCCTGGGAGCAGGACTAAGGCTCTGAATGCCTGGGAGAAGAATTTCTCTGTAATTTGTGAAGAAACAGGGAGCCATTGAAGGATGTTGAGTAGCAGAATATATTGTGACTCAATCCACACCTGAGGGAACATTCTGGAAAGAGTGTGCCAAATGGAAAAATGTAGAAAAGAAGAGGCAGAAAAAGCAGTTAGGAGAGAATCACAGTGACCTGGGTGAGCAAAAGCAAGGTAGTTCAACCAAAATAGAGAAAATAAAAAGGAAAATAAGGGGTAAACTTCCAGACATTGAAGGCGTAGACTATGCATGTAGTCTAAGTCATAGTCCACGTTTTCTAGCCTAGATAGCAGGGAAAATGGTGGCATCATTAAGAGTTATATCGACTTTTTATTGAGAAACATGTTGAGGCAGATTTGGTAAGAAGTTGAGAGCTAGTTTGGAGAGACATGTTTGCAAAGAAGATGGAAGGAATTGAGAGATCAGAATGTAGCTAATGCAGGAGTTAAGTCAGAATGATGGTGGTGATGTGACATAGTCCTGCATCCATGAGGCGTGACCTGGGGTGACGATGGGTTCACAGCTTCAGTGGGATGGTGGTGAGGAGGGTCGGTGGCGGAATTGAGGGAAATGTGAACACAATAAAATGTTCATTTTTGTTCTGCTTTCACCATATTTTGTTCTTTTGGTCTGAAGAGAAAATGTCAGACACCTAACAAACAATATATCAGGAGGACCTCAGTTCACTTTCATAACACACCGAGACAAGCCCCACAATCACTGACTTCTGCGAAGGTGGGTTATAAGTAATCCAAACAGTGGCCGAGGAGGCAGAATTAAGCGCTTGGTCAGCCTTCTCTGTGAAGTTCCTAACCTTTAGAAGTTCAGAAGTTTAAAATTATAGCATTCCAGTAATAGAAATTTTATTATGACATTCCTACATTTAAGAGAATCCTGAATGTGTCATTCTCTTTCAAGATGCCAGTCGCAATAACTTTTAAATTTCTTCATAACTTTGAAATTTCCTGTACTGAAAAAACCAAAAAGCTCCATGTAAAAATCCGTGGAACAGGATTCTATTGTACCCCTTTGTTTAAGTAAAAAATCCATCAAAAACCTCTACCTTTCTTTTTATGAGGTTTGTTTATAGTTTCCCACTTTTGCTTGAGTGACTCGGCGCCGCTGGAAAGGTCAGTTTCTTATTTCCCTCGGTGTGGAGACTGGCGGGAAAACCACATCATACTCATTGTGTGCCACCTTTTATTCATTCAACTAATATTCAGGGCATATCGAACATCTACCAAGTGGACACTGCTGTGCTGGGAAGAGAAACATGCATAATGACATATGACATAATCCCTGCCTTTCATGAGAATTAAACAGAAACAGACAAAACCAAAATGCAAGGAGCACATTAAAAATACCTTAAGTATAGTATGAATAATACTTCGGAGAGGGAAAAGATCATTTCTGCCTAGAGCAAACTGCTTAATATACTCTTAGAATCCTGAGCGCTCTCATACAATTCGTGCTTTTTAATAGACTTGCTGTCTCTTTGCACGGAAAAATCCCTGACCCCTAAACACTTTTTTTTTTTCCAGGTAGACTTCAACTTCTCCTTCAGTACCCTGCTTAAGAGTAATCCTTCCAGAAGGGCTGCCCCAGGCTGGATTAAGATGTGTGCTACAGTAGTTCTTTATCAGAATATATTATAACATATATTATAGTGTATAACTATATATATTACATATTATCTATTATCTCATATAGTGTATTTTTATTTTAGTAGGGACTATGTCACTAATTTGTTTCCTCATCATGCTGCACAAAGTCTGAAACATGGAAAGCATTAAAAATTGTAGAATGAATGTGAAATCTGTTTTTATTATTGGATCTTCAAGAATGGTAGGACTTCTACAACTAAAGGTGACAGGGAGGGAAACCTGAGAAAGAAGAATATGTATAAAAACACAAGACATATTAGAGGAATGAAAAAAAGAGATAAAATTTCTAAAACAGGGAAGAAGTAGAGAGTAATAGGAGATAGGATTGAAAGGTTGGTAAGGGAAGCTTGTGAAAGACTTTAAACTCAAGAGTGAGATATTTGGCCTCCAAAATTTCCCTCATTATTCCTTTCCCATGCACCCCCATCTCCTCCACCCTTCACTGAATGATAGTTTGAGATAAAAAACAGGAGTTGATGAAACAGCCAAAGAGCTTAATGGGCGTAGAAAAGAGCAAGTGAAAACTTTTAGGAGTGGCCATATTTAGGAAGTGAGGAGAGGCAGACAAATCAATGAAGACAGAAAGGAGGAGTAGTCAGGATTGACCGAGTCAGGAAATTGCAATGAGATACAAGCTGAAAAGTTCTAAGAAGGAAAAGGGGCAAATATACCAAATCGGCCAAAGTGATGAGGAGAATGTAACCTGAGGAAAGGTTACTGAATGCGGTAACTCAGAGATTTATTACTGACTGATACATGAGGCAATTCAGTAGAACAGCCAAAGCACAAGACAGATGAGAGGGGCCTCCAGAAGGGGCAGGGAAAGGAAATCAGACAGGGATGTAACCCACTGGGAGATTACCTCTACGTGCTGGCAGGGGGAATTTGATAGTATATGGTATATATTATGAAGGGAATTTTATGCTGTTCCAGGTCCCATGTATATGCTGATAAGTGTGCATTTTATGTGTTGTCAGAAGTTTAAAGGTTTGGAGATAGAAACTTCTTACTCCATTGACAATCTCATTGTTCTCTATCTTTTATAAGCAAAAATGAGAAAAGCTCTCATATTCACCTTCATTCATTCTACAAACAGATCATTAGCCAGGAAAAAAAGAAATAAAGAAGGAAGGAGGAAAAGGAGGGAGGAAGGAAGGAAGGGAGGAAAGGAGGAAGGGAGTGAGAGTGAGAGTGAGAGTGAATGAGAGAGAGACTGCTTTGTTTCAGTTCATTCTATTTCTTCCAAGAGCCAGGAGCCCAAACCAATTTACAGTTAACCTTTCAATTTTCCTACTATCTGGAAGAAAGAATGCTGTTTTGGCACGAGCTGAGTCTGGATGCTTTCCAGACAGATTCTCAATACAAACCCACTGTCTGTGCTCACAATCAGTTTACTATTTGATTTGATATGAAAAACCCACAAAGTAAAACTACCACTTTGGGGAGCCCCTGATTGACTTCAGTAGGCAGCTTTGAGCTGTAAAATAGTGCTTCTGCTTTAACACTTGGACACTCACTCTGTGTGAACTGGTTAATTCTTCCCCAAGCAATCGTCTCCACATTCACATTTTCTAGATAATTACTTCTGATACCCAATTCACTTTGTTTTTTTTTTAATTTTTTTTATTGTGGTAGCATTGGTTTATCACATTGTATAAATTTCAGGTGTACATCATTATACTTCTATTTCTGCATAGATTATATCATGTTCACCACCCAAATACTAATTACAATCCATCACCACACACTTGTGCCTAATCATCCCTTTCGCCCTCCCCTCTCCCCCCTTCCCCTCTGGTAACCACCAATCCAATCTCTGTCTCTATGTGTTTGTTTGTTCTTGTTTTTATCTTCTACTTATGAGTGAGATCATATGGTATTTGACCTTCTCCCTCTGACTTATTTCACTTTGCGTAGTACCCTCAATGTCTATCCACGATGTCACAAATGGCTGGATTTCATCATTTCTTAAGTCTGAGTAGTATTCCATTGTGTACATATACCACATCTTCTTCATCCACTCATCCCTTGATGGGCACTTAACTTGCTTCCAAGTCTTGGCTATTGTGATAATGCTGCAATGGACACGGGTGCATGTGTCTTTACGCATTGGTGTTTTCATGTTCTTTGGATAAATACCCAGCAGTGGAATAGCTGGATCGTATGGTAGTTCTATCCTTAATTTTTTGAGGAATCTCCATACTGTTTTCCATAGTGGCTGCACCAGTTTGCACTCCCACCAGCAGTGTATGAGAGTTCCCTTCTCTCCACATCCTCTCCAAAACTTGTTGTTTCCTGTCTTGTTAATTATAGCTATTCTGATGGGCGTGAGGTGATATCTCATTGTAGTTTTGATTTGCATTTCTCTGATAGTTAATGATGTCGAACAACTTTTCACATGCCTGTTGGCCATCTGTATATCTTCTTTGGAGAAATGTCTGTTCAGGTCTTTTGCCCATTTTTTAATTGGGTTGTTAGTTTTTTGTTGTTGAGATGTGTGAGTTCTTTATATATTTTGGAGATTAATCCCTTATCAGATGTATGGTTTGCAAATATCTTCTCCCAATTGTTAGGTTGTCTTTTTGTTTTGTTGATGGTTTCCTTTGCTGTGCAGAAGCTTTTTAGTTTGATGTAGTCCCATTTGTTTATTTTTTCTATTGTTTCTCTTGCCCGGTCAGACATGGTGCTTGAAAATATGTTGCTAAGACTGATGTCGAAGAGTGTACTTCCTATGTTTTCTTCTAGAAGTTTCATGGTTTCAGGTCTTACATTCTAGTCTTTAATCCATTTTGAGTTAATTTTTGTATATGGTGTAAGGTAATGGTCTACTTTCATTTTTTGTGTGTGGGGCTATCCAGTTTTCCCCACACCATTTGTTGAAGAGACTGTCCTTTCTCCATTGTATGTTCTTGGCTCCTTTGTTGAAAATTAGCTGTCCATAGATGTGTGGGTTTATTCCTGGGCTCTCTATTCTGTTCCATTGATCTCTGTGTCTGTTTTTGTGCCAGTACCACGTTGTTTTGCTTACTATAGTTTTGTAGTATATTTTGAAATCAAGGAGTATGATACCTCCAGCTTTGTTCTTTTTTCAGGATTCCTTTAGCTATTGGGGGTCTTTTGTTGTTCCATATAAATTTTAGGATTCTTTGTTTTATTTCTGTGAAAAATGTTGTTGGAACTTTGATAGGAATTGCATTGACTCTGTAGATTGCTTTAGGAAGTATGGACATCTTAACTATGTTAATTCTTCCAATCCAAGAGCACTGAATATCTTTCCATTTCTTTGTGTCTTCTTCAATTTCTTTCAGCAGTGCTTTATAGTTTTCAGTGTACAGATCTTTCACCTTTAAGTTTATTCCTAGGTATTTTATTCTTTTTGTTGCAATTGTAAATGGAATTGTATTCTTAATTTCTCTTTCTGCTGCTTTGCTGTTAGTGTATAGAAAAGCAATGGATTTTTGTGTGTTGATTTTGTATCCTGCAATTTTATCATATTAATTTATTACTTCTAAAAGTTTTTTGGTGGATTCTTTAGGGTTTTCTACATATAAAATCATGTCATCTGAAAATTGTGATAGTTTCACTTCTTCCTTTTCAATTTGGATCCCTTTTATTTCTTTTTCTTCCTTGATTGCTCTTTGGCTAGGACTTCCAATACTATGTTAAACAGGAGTGGTGAGAGTGGGCATCCTTGTCTGCTTCTTGTTCTTAGAGGGATAGTTTTCAGTTTTTCACCATTGAGGATGATATTCTTGGAGACACCACTTAGAATTCTATGATTTTAAAGTTAGAAAGGACCAGATAAAACACATGTCCCAACCTCCTCATTAACAGATAAAAACCCAAGACTCCAAAAACAAACTCAAGGTAAGACAGCTACTGAGTTTCTAAGAAAGGACTAGCATTCACATGTTCTGACTTCAGTTCCAGGGCTCTGCCCCATTCACACTATTCAGTGTGTGTTGGTGATTGCCAGCCCTTCTTACCACTCATCTGTATTTCTAGTCTTGGTTTTGCCATTAATCATTTTTTCAACCATGAGCACACTACTTATAGCCCTCAGTTATCTCATGTGTAAAATAAATGAGTTGAATTAGATATCCATATTTCAGTCTAGGGGTCTAGTGGCTAAGATTCAGAGCTCTCACTGCACCACCCAGGTTCGCTTCACCTTTAGGGAACCACACCATCCATCTGTCGGTTGTCGTACTGTGGTGGCTGCGTGTTGCTGTGATGCTGAAAGCTATGCCACTGGTATTTCAAAGACCAGCAGGGTCACCGTAGTGGACAGGTTTCAGCACAGCTTCCAGACTAAGATAGACTAGGAAGGACCTGGCCACCTACTTCCAAAAATATTGGCCATGAAAATCCTATGAATAGCAGCAGAGCATTGTCTGATAGAGCACTGGAAGGTGAGAGGATGGTGCAAAAAGACCGGGCAGGGCTCTGCTCTTCTGTACACAGGGCCTTAGGAGTCAGAATCAACTCAACAGCACTAACAAGTTCAGTCTAGTTAAGAGATAGTATGAATGCTATGACTATTGTAGGGGATGAAGAACTATTCCTCTATCGTCTAGGTTCTTCTGGCTGGTCTAAGAATTAAATTGACATGAGACAGAATAACAGAAGAAAATCAAACTATTTAATAACATGTATACATGGTAGAAACCCAGGAAAAATGAATAACTCTCTAAAATGGCAGAAGACACCACCTTAAATATCATCTTTAGCTAAAGACAAAGGAAGATGTTGGAGTTAGTGGTTTGGAACTTCAAAGGGGAGGAAGGCAATTTACTTGGTGATGGAAAAGCAAACGTTTGGTAAACAAATGTTTGCCGGGCCCTCAATAGTCAATGTGACTAGAGAAAGAACTTTGATAAAAATGGGCCTAGCAAGGCTCCTCCCAGTCTACCATGCCTAGAGTTATCTATGGTGAGAGCTCCTTCCCGGGACAGGCCTTCTATCTTAAATTCTTTTGGGCAGTTAGGGGAAAGGTCAAAGTTTCTTTCTGACTCTTTTGTTCTTAAAAATAATCAAACCCAGGGGCCAGCCCAGTGCGTAGCAGTTAAGTTCCTGCACTCCGCTTCAGCAGCCTGGGGTTTGCAGGTTTGGATCCCGGGTGTGGACCTACACACTGCTTGTCAAGCCATGCTGGGGCGGGCATCCCATGTAAAGTAGAGGAAGATGGGCACAGATGTTAGCCCAGGGCCAATCTTCCTCAGCAAAAAGAGGAGGATTGGCGACGGATGTTAGCTCAGGGCTAATCTTCCTCACCAAAAAAAGTAAATAAATAATCAAGCCCAAGAGACACATTTTAGGTGACAAACTCTGATCCACCACACCATCATGAAACCAATTGTCTTATTCATAGGTCTTTCTATTTAATGTAACAGAAACCCTATCAAGCAGCATAACTAAAAAGGTAGATTTATTATAGGGATACAAGGTTATTTCACAGACCCCAAGGTAAAGAAGTACAGGGGGCTTCACCAGGAACTAGACTATAAACTGGGACTCTAACAAGTTTATAATTGATGTCTTCTGTGTCTCTGAGGGGCCCATGCATTCTTATGCCTGCTAATCTCTCAATATCAGCCTTATATTTTTTCCCTTCAGATCAGTTCTCACTGTTTTGCCAGGCACGGAACACAGCTGTCCAGAGGGTGAGCCTTCTCACTAGTTCAAATACTACCAGAGCCTAACGAGCATCTCTGAATTCCAATTCTAAGTGTCCTTTCAATCAAATCTGGTTGATCCAGTCTGGGTCAGATGTCTACCCAGCTCAATAAGCTGGGGTCAGTATGACAAGGCCAGAATCCACTCCATCTTCAGAGAAGGGCAATTGAGTCTAGGCAAGGCCCACAAAAGAGTGCCATATGTTCAGGGCTACTAGAATCCGTTGTGACTTGATTGACATGAAGAGGACAATGATTCTACAGTTAAATCAAGGATGCTGTGAGCAGAAAGCCCAGTATGAATGTTTTATTCTCTCTGGGTTTGACCATCATCTACAACAATAATATAGATAGATATTTACCTTACTTGGCTATTTCAGATTGTCTATATCTGAAGGATTCTGTATTTGGGTCTTGAAAAAGGCTCACATGTAAAAGAAAAGTAAATTCAAGTTAACAGTTTGAAATGAAAATAAAATACAGAGCCAGGAAGTAAAGAAGCAACAAAAACCTCTCCAGAGAGAAGAGTAAACCGATAGCAACAACTAAAGGAATCCCACAAAAGAGAGTAGTCTCCAGACAGGAGAAGAAGTGTAGCGATTCCTGTGGGAGGGCCTTGGTTTAAAGGGATTAAGGTAAATATTTAGGATAAGAAAAGAATCAACTAGGACAAGACAGCAAGGAATTCAGTGTGATTTCTCTTTGAACAGGAGCTGGTTTGTTATTATAATGAAACAAGCCCCCCCGCTGGCACCTTTTCCATGACTTGTTTCCAATCCTATTGAGATTTCTACCCTTCAAAAGAAAGGATGTGGCTTATTAGACTCTTGGCAGGGGGTACAGAAAAGTCTATGCTGCTCTGGGTCCAACCCAGCAGTGGCGGATTAAGGTGTGATTGAATGGCTTGGCCATGTCAGCCCCACACTGGAGGACAACCTCCAGATCAGTCAGGATCTTCAACAAGGCAGTTTCCCCAGAAGAATTCCCCTCTGTTGCTTCCATTTCTTCTCTAAATTTTTTTATTCACCTCCTTGAATTCCACTGGTAAGCTTTACCAATCTGCCACCAGGCTATGTTTCTGCAAATATTATGTTTTTAAAAGTCGTCAAAGTGGGGAGAAGAATATTTTTTATTACTTTTGAAGAAACACAATGTTGGGGCATCTTTGTTTCATCATTGTACATCTTGAATTGTTTGAGTCAATCTGCTTTAATCAGTTTGAATCAGACTGTGCCAGAGAGCTGTTCTCATGGCAATTTAATTTGCTATTTCTCAAAACAGGAGAATGGCATGTTTCCATCTTCTGTTGTTTTACATGAGAGACTTCCGAAATATTATTTTACGAATAAAGAGAACACCAAAATCTTAAATTCTTGTAACTTTAATTGGAAAAAATTTAGAAAGGTATCTTCAGTACTATCTATATAAACTTATATTCCTGTGGATATGTGTCATATATAATATATGCTGTTACTATATCTTTGTCAGAGACAAAGGCAAACAACCTGAATAATTGTCAAATTCATAGACCATATTTAATTTAACATCCATATCCATGGATAGGGGGCATAAGCAAGGCAAGACCTCTCATGCAAGCTTTTAAGGACTTTTCTCCCTAACTTAGAAGGCTTTTACCTGCCTTTTTTATACTATTACTAACCATTAGTAAATAAAACTGAATGGGCCCTTTCAGTTGTGAATGGCACTAAAAAAAGCAAAAGACGCTTCTTAAACACATTATGCTTATGAATACAGGTAGAAATACAACTCTGGTTTGTCACTTTAGTGATCAAATCTCCCTTCCATGGATCAACATTAGCCATTTTCAGTATTCACATGTCATGGCTATTATGTAGAAATGGACCCATTTGCTGATCAGCATGTTTTATCTATGGAAGAACTTGGGAGTGCTTACCAAAATGTAAAGACTTCCAAAACTCTTAGGATTGTTTTCTCTAATTTTAGACGAACAGGGCAAAGAACTCACGCTCTAACAAAAAATCGTTTGCTGCCCTTTTCTGCTTTTCTGGATTATCAAGCCCGTGTTTTGAACAATCGCTATGGGAGCCTAACTAATGTCTCTGAATCCCAATTCCAAATGTCTTCTCCATCAAATCTGATTGGTCCAGCCTGGTCAGATTTCTACCCAGCTCAATAAGCTGGGGCCAGTGGGGGAAGGCCAGAATTCACTCCATCTTCAGAGAAGGGTGATCTGATCTAAGTAGATGTAATTGGGGATTAGATCTCTAGAGACCTCTCTAATTTGGGATGGGTTTACGTCAGTCTACACTGGGAAACTTCCTTCCCTTTAACACTAAAAAGAGAATAAGAAATTTTAGAGCAGTGGTTTTCAAACTATTCCTTGCATTCCCACATTCCAGTTTTGAAAGTTGAGAGATTTAGAGGGTTCATTGTTTTAATAAAGAAACACAGAGAAACAAAATAAAAATCAAATTGATAGCAAAAAAGCAGACTGAATGAAAGTTTTAAAAGACACACCTAATAGTAATTCACCTAATATATGACTACCAAAAAAAGTAGCAACTGAAAATCATCACCAAATCAAGATGCTCTGAAGATGAAGCATCCTTCTCCAATACTGTAGGAGTTTCATGTACTTGTACAGAATAAGAGCTTTGCAAAGTTATCAAGGATCGTATGGCAGCCATACCTCTTACGGGAACATTCAACAGGAGTGATCAGTGTTCTAGTAACATGCTACTTTTACTTAAGTATACTAAATTTTGGTAACCCTTAAAAACTCAATACTTTACTGCTAAATAGCCCAATCTCCTTAGGAATAAAAATGTATGTAATAGCAAGTCATTTGGTACAAGAACTAAACAAATGACTTGCTGTTTTTATTGTTCCATGCAGTTGGGAAGATAACTGCGGCCTACCAGGATCTTAAGGATGGTATGGAGGAGAACATCGCTCCAGAGACGCAGTTCTGTAACTAATTTCATACCTGACAATCGAGAACTAAGTCAAGTCTTGGCTAGTTTCCTTGAGTGATAGATTTTGTGTGGCCCCATCCTCTGCCCATGGATAAGAAAGAAGGAAAAGCAAGAAAGTGGAATTATGAATTGTTACTGTCCCTCTTTTAAAGTCTCTCCTTCCTGCTCATATGTCTTCCCTCTTCTTAGCCAAGGACAATAAATATAGAAGAAAAAAAAAACCTTTTGATTGTTTATTCATTGATTTTCTGTGTATACCTACCTATCATGTCATGGGAAAGTTTTAGGAATGGCTTTTATCTTTATAAGGAGCATGGTACCCAATTTGTGTAGCTTTGTTTGTTTTTGTTTTATTTTTCCTTTTAGATGCTAAATTCCATGTATGTCAAGAAGTGCCTTTGCCTCAGTCAGTAGAATTAGACTAGTTTTAAATTTTCTGGATTTTTGCTGATGACCAAAGATAAAATTTGCACTTCTGACACACTCCATAATATTAGTCCTCAGTAAAGCCTTCTGAAATTCAGCTAATTATCAAAAGTGATACTACTCCCCCAAATTAAGACATAGTCAATAAAGGCTTCTGAAATTCTACCAATACCTAAAATGATGGGAATGTTCCAGACCAGTGCTCTTTTCTTAAGTAGTTTGATTATCTTCTCAATCCTTGGCCAAGAATGGGGAAAGACACAAATTTACAAATCCACTTGGGGAAAAAAAAATTCCTAGGAATTGAAGACAAAAATGTTAACCAATGATTAACTGCTCATATAGAAATGATTATTGGTTGCATTGACAAATGCAGTTGTTTTTAACTTATTAGTTGCAGTTATTTTTCATGCTATTCCACCAGTGTATTCAACTTTTTGTTTTTATACGTTACCATGAGAGTTAGGAAATATTCTTAGGAATCTCATCAATTAATGATCAATGACAAATAAAGATCAATCTTCAATTATGCAGTTCTTAAATTAAAACTATGCAATTAAACTAGTGATAAATCAGAATTCTATGTAGAAAAATAGTCATTTTACACATAACTTTTCAGAAAGTAATCCATTACTTCTGCTTTTGAATAGACTAGATCTTTTGGATGATACTTGGACTATGTTGTTTGAAAAGTTGCTCTGGGGGCCGGCCCGGTGGCGCAAGCGGTTAAGTGCGCGCGCTCCGCTGCGGCGGCCCCGGGGTTCGCTGGTTCAGATCCCGGGCGCGCACCGACGCACTGCTTGGCAAGCCATGCTGCGGCGGCGTCCCATATAAAGTGGAGGAAGATGGGCACAGATGTTAGCCCAGGGCCGTCTTCCTCAGCAAAAAAAGAGGAGGATTGGCGGATGTTAGCACAGGGCTGATCTCCTCACAAAAAAAAAAAAAAAAAAAAGAAAAGTTGCTCTGGAACCATGAATTAAACTGTTCCCTCTCTTTCTCTCTCTCTCTCTCTCTCTCTCTCTCGTTCTTGTTTTCTCTCTCCTTTAGCTACCATGTACTGAGTGTTTACTATTTGTAAGATATTGCATTTCACAGTGAATATAATATCTAGTTTAATTCTCACAGTACCTCCTCAGGTAATTATTATCATCCTCATATTTAAAATGAGACAATTAATACTTAAACTAGTAGGATCACATTCTTCTACCATACAGAAAAATTGGCATCAAAATCTATGCTGTCTGGCTCTAAAATTGTGTTCTTAACTACAGAGCAGCTTTTCTCAGGAGTGACAAAAGTGAATCCCTTGCCTTTGCCTGCAGAAAAATAAAAATGTCCTAAAGGCTAAAGACTTACGCTTTAAATTTATGTAGGAAGGAGAACTACATTTCTTTTCTTTCCCTTAAAGGAGGTTTGGGGGCATGACATGAAACTGACAACCAAAGAAGAAGTAAATATTGATAATATCCCGGGTGGTTGAATGGGCTTCTAATTTTTTATTACTATTCAGGAAGTGTCACTCAAACCAGGTTCCTTTATTGCAGCGGTGCTGTGGATCACTGTCATAAATTTTCTGTTTGTACAATTTTCCCTCTCATATTGTCAAGTATCTCATGGTTTTATTAGTGGCTTGCCTGTAATTAGATTCCAGGTACAGATACACACTCATCTTTCCAGTCAGGAAATAAGAAAGACTATCACTTGTCTTCTGCTATTCCAGTGAATTCAGTTTGGGATATAAGATACATAGTGGTAATTTCATTTGTGGGTTGCACAATACCCAGTGACGATGGACTCTGCTCTCCTTATGTTTCCATAATCTCCCTTCATTTGGGATTTTGCTCCACCTGAACACTTACCTTTTCAAATGATAATTTCTCTCATATTTTGGGAACTATACAAATTAAAATCAGACAGAAAAAGAAGTATGTAAGTGTAGCAGTTTCATTTGGGTCTTCAATATTCTTAAGTATCTCAAAGTATTCCTTTTATCTTTTTTGTAATTCCTGGCATCAGGAGAAGGATTTAATTTTAAATAAAGCATCCTTCCCATGAATAAAATTCCTAGAGACTACTTACTGTTTTCTTTTTCTGAAATCCACAGGTTAATGACATTTATTTCTTTTTATTTGTAGTTTTGCTGGTTGAGTATGCACTAAAAAGTACAGTTGGTGGTGACACATGTTTACTTTCTTCCTTATACCCAAATGAAACTTTCAAATGATGTGACTTTGGTTTAGATAATTTTGAAAAATCTGTCAGTGAATCTGATATTGTCACATTTATGAACACACTGTTCTCAGGGGCTGTCAAACATAAAGAGCAAAGAAGCCTGGATAAACCTATTTTACCACAAGAAAGGCCAGTAACACCATTATAATCTATCAAATTATGAAGTAGCGTCTTTTACCTATCTAAGAAAACATGGAGCTTCCTTTTTTTTTCTGTCTGTCCAGAGACTCACAATTCATGACATATATGCACTGCAGAACAAATTAAGGCAAAAAAGATGCTCAGATATTAATGGAAATCGCCCATTTTCTTTTGATTAATTAAAAGGGTTTTAGGAGAAAACTAATAATGGTCCACAGGGAAGAAAAGGCCATTAAACTCATGGAATATATATTAGCAATTATCCTACTTTATTTACAACCCATTTTTCTGCTGAAAACAGAAATGCATAAAATATATAAATTGTCATAAAATAATAAACGTATGTAAAATTCATGAACACCTGGAAATAGATTGGGAATATAATGATATTATTAAGAATTAAAATAATTTACTATTTTTCAGCTACCAAAATATATGAGATGAGCTTTCAAATAACGTTATATAAGTAAAGTAGGATCGTAATTGAATGCGGCCTTAATTAGACGCTCCTCATTTTGATCTTCATTTAAACATCTTCTAATTCCCTTTTACAGATTAGAAATTGGTGTAAGGCTATAACCAACCAGACAAATTCTGGGTGCCTATTATTTCACAGAGGATGGAATATCAAGACATATTCCTGCAGGTGAACATATAAGCTTTGAACTTCAACAAATATTAATTGTATTAGTTTTGTTCTAGGTTTGCTCTGGGTGCACACTGACCCGTTCACTTAAAAAAGGAATAATCCCAAGAAATCTGGATTTTTCAGTGCTTGATCTGGAATTTGGGTTACACTATAGGGAAATTCCTGGTTGGAGTCCCAGGGTTCCAAACTAAAGAATCACAGTGTTGTGCATTTGAACACCGATGTTGACTTTAGTAGACCCAGAGGGCAAGGCCGGTGTTAAAACTAAAAATGTTTTCCTGAAATAAAGACCTGCTCTGAAATAAACCCAAATGTAGATACTAATTATTAAATATTTATTGAGCAACTTTAGTGCAAAACACACTTTCTGACTACAGAAAAAAGATGTGTTTAAAACAATTACACTTTGTTTTAAGCTTAATTAAAGGAACATAAACTATTTATAAAAGGTAGGTGGCATGAGTGTAGTGGGGAAAGCTTGATCCATGAAAAGCTTGATCTTAAATTCTGAGTTGTAAATTTCTTCACTTTATTCCTCAGTTTTTTCCTCTATAAAATGGGAGTGAAAAAAATATACTTCATAAGGTTATTCTGATGATTAAATGAGAATTTATGAGACATCTGGCAGATGATGAGTATTCAATTGATTGCAGCCATTAAACACATTTAAAACATTTTGTGGTATATTAGATGTACTTGACAAAGACTAGATCCCTTTCTCCTAACACTGTGCCTCAATTTGATAACTGCCAAAATAATGGTTCAGAAAATAAATTTCAAAGGAATTCATTGAGGATTAGGACAACAACAAATTCTTCACAGATAATGCAGGGCTTAAATAAGCATATGGGAGAAGACAGATGAGGAAAGCAAATGTATAGAGGAAGGAATTATTTGTATGTTTGAAAAATAATAAATGGAAAATTAGTCAAACTAGAGGCAAAATAGTGTGAAATGGAGTAGAGAATATTAAGACTGAAGAAGAGGCGGTTGGAGAAATTTCTAGTTTTTCAGGAACATCGCATAGAATGAGGATGGCATTTTAACCAAGTAGAAAATATTTAAAGAAAAGTGCTCTCAAGTGTTTATAATAAGAGAGTTGAAAAAGGGAGCTTTTCAGCAATGAACATTACATGAGTTACATAAAGTTGCACTTTGACCATCTGCCCCTATGAAATAAATATTTGTTGCTGTGACAAGCAAGACTCAAATCTTAGTGGCTTAGTACAATAAAGTTCATTTTTGGTTCACATAAATTACATGTTCCTGGTCAGTGAACAGCCTTCCGTATTGTCAATCATGGAGTCAGACTCCTTCTATGTTATAGTTTTGCCCTCCTCTGGATCCATAGGGCACTCTCTACTCAACAAAAGAACGGGGAAAGAAAGAGAGGAGGATTACCACACGAGGTTTTAATTGGTTAGGCCTGGAAGTGGTGTCCATCATTTTTGTCTAAACTCTGTTGCCAGAATTCAATCACATGGGCCTCATCCAATGGAAAGGGAGGCTGGAAAGAAAAAAAGAAACTGTTTTATCTTTTAAAAACTCATAGTAATGTGTCATATCATCTAAGATGTTTATCTGTTCAGGCTGGAATTTATAGCACTCAACTTTTGATAAATATATCTTATGAGCAAGAAGAGATGAAAACTGACATCCATATTATTAATCACGGTATTTAGAATTGATTTATCAGCCTCATAAGAAAACAGTACAGTTTTCATTTTTTTAATCAAGTAGACCTAAATCAAGATGGGTGACTAGGTGGATTCTAAACTATATAAAATTTAAGAAAATATTCAAATTATTTAGAGTGTCTGAATGTTTTGATACTGGGAACTATTTCAATATTTCATTGTGTTATATGTAACCTTTCCAAATACCCATATACTCTTTGTAAATTTCACATGTTAATTACTGAAAGAATATTTGTTGCTAAATATTAAAGAGTAAGTATCATGAGGTATCCAGATGTAAGGTATTGTAAAATTTAAAAATGCACCTGAAATACAGAAGAAAATTTCTTAATTACACAAAAGTATTACATAAGAAGTATTACATATAAATCAGTTTATAAAAAAATATAACAACCAAGAAAGTGCATAATAAAATTCCTGACTACTAATTTAAATAGTAGATATAGTGTCCAATGATGCTGCTATTGGCTGAATTGTGCACCCCCAAGATTCATATGTTGAAGCCCTAACACCCAGTAGCTCAGAATGTGACTGTATTTGGAGCTCGGGTCTTGAAAGATTTGATCAAGTTAAAATGAGCCATGAGAATGGATCCTAATTCAATCTGACTAGTGTCTTTATAAGAAGTGGAAATTTAGACACACCAAGAAAGATTGCACACAGAGGAAAATATATGCACACAGAGGAAAGACCATGTGAGGCTACAGTGAAAAGAAATTTAAAAAATATGTATTCATAAAAGAAGATTTTAATACACCTCTCAATACTTGATAAGACAAGCAGACAAAAATCAAAGAAGATATAGAAATTTGCACAACATGATTCACAAATGATATAACTATTGTATATGGAACAGTGCATCCTAAAACTGCAGAGCATTTCCAAAATTGACCATATGCAGGGACATAAAGCAAGTTCAACACATTTCAAAGTGTTGAAATTATACGTTGCTTATTTTTGGAATGCAATGGCATTAAGCCAGAAATCAATAACAAAAGGATAACTAGCAAATCCCCAAATGTTTGGAAATTAAGCACTACACTTCTAAATAATTCATGGGTAAAGAAGAAATTTCAATGAAAGTTACGAACATTTTTAACTAAATGAACATCAAAATTAATTTAGACCTTAAATATACATATTGAAAGAGAAAAATGGGTTGATAAATTATACATGTATTCACCTCAAGAAGTTAGAGGAAAAGCAGTTAACTAAACCCAAAGATAGTAAAAAGAAGGAAATATAGAAAAAAGGGAAAATTAATCAAATAGAAAAAAAAACCCTCAAAAGAGAAAAAGCAATGAAGCCAAATTGTGTTCTTTGAAAGGGCAAATAGGAGTAGCAAAACTCTAGCAAAGGGGAAAATATAAATAAATAAACAAATATGAATAATAAATATTAGGAATGAGTAGACATCAATACAGAATTTACAGAGATCAAACGGATAATAAGAAGCTATTATAAACAACTATAAGCCAACATATATAAAAATTTGGATGAAAAGACAGATAACTATGAAACCTAACTTAGCAAAACTGATAAGAAAAAACAGAATATTCTGAATATTCTTGTATGTATTAAAGACATTAAACTTGGACTGACAAACTTTGCCTCCTTAGTCATGAGAGAAACGCAAATCAAAACCAAAAATTGTGCTATACACACCCACCAGAACTGCTAAGGTTAAAAAGATAGATAATAATAATAAGCAGTGCCTTGATATGAAGCTAGTGGAACTTCCATATACTACTGGGAGTAAAAATTTTTGCAACCACTTTGCCACATTAAAAAAATATGGATCAATCTCACACATAACATTGAATAAAAGAAATGTAACATGAAACAGTTCATACTATGTGATTCTACTTATTTTGTGTTCAAAAATAGGCAAAACTAATCTATGTCACCTTTGGTGTAGAAAAGAGAAGATGCTGGTTAGGAGGGCATATGTAAGGGGCTTTTAGGACTCATGTAATGTTCCGTCTATTTATCTCATTGGTTAAATGAGTTATGTTCACTTTTATCAAGCTAATTACCTTTTTAGTGTGTGTACTTCAAGAAAATGTCCATAAAATAATAATATTAGATATGATAGTTATTTCACATATGTTGAGTTCCATTACAAAATTCTCTTGTCCCTTCATTATAAGACAAACAAGTTATAATTACCTGGAGAGAATAGGTCATTGTGAATTAATGACAAACAAATGAAGCAATGAAATACCCAGAATGATAACAAAAACAACAGGTCAGAATTTCAGCTGAAGAAAGGTTATTCCAAGTTTATTCCAGAATCAGAAAAAATATATATTTGTTACAGAAACAGGGAAGAATAATCAAATCTAAGGCAAATATTGAAGAAGACATTTTGCACAACTGTAACATAAAAACTGTGAAGAGTTTGATTCTTCTAAAAGACAGGAAGACTAGAACTTGTGAATTTAAAAGAATCAATTGAGACGTTGTTCTTGCTAATTAACAAGGAAGTGTTAATGTGGCATTTAACACTTAGATTTTAACTACTGAACAGATGAAAATAAACTAGGAAAGACTGACCCTAAACTGCAAAAAGGCCTTAGGAATCCTGTACCTGCAGTAATTTATAGCACTGCCACTCTCCCCACCTAGGCAACTTAACCTTCCCCACTTTCAACCCCAAGCTCTGGTCTCATTTAGCTATTTACACTGGGGCCAGATCCAGGAAGCAAGTATTGATTAGTCCAGTCTAATAATAAATGAAATGTACATCCTTCTTGTTAGTAATTAGGCACAGAAAAGATTGTGTCGCCTAATTTTTGCCAACGAGAGTGCTCCATGGAAAGGTAGCTCTGAAAGAGACAGGGAGGGTTAGCCTTTTATTTTTCCCCCTGACTCTGAGCACTGTTGTGCCCTGATGTGCTACAACACGCTTGCTCCACGAGAGGGGATAATCCATATTTCTGTAAAGAGAGGATAGTGTTATAGCTGAAATACAACATTAGCCAGCCACAGATGCATCCTGCCATCCCTTACTGCGAGATAATACATCTTCTAATTGTTTAAACTGGTGATTCTCAAAGTATGGTCCCCAGATCAGCAACATCCACATTCCCGGGGAACTTGTCAGAAATGCAAATTCCCAGATACTACCCCAACCTACTGAATCAGAAACTCTGGGCAAGTGATCTTGATGGCCCCTTAAAGTTTGAGAACCCCTGGTTTAAGTCGTTTTGAGTTGAGTTTTCTGCTACTTGTGGCCAAAACTTTTATTTGATACAACACAGAGTAGCAAGTAAGATAAAAGTAAATGGTGATATGAGAAAAGAGATATAAAGAAAAATTGTGAAGAGTAATGGTTAAGATAAATCTAGGATGGGGCCGGTCTGGTGGCGCAACTGGTTAAGTGCACCCATTCCGCTGTGGCGACCCAGGGTTTGCCGGTTCGGATCCCGGGTGCGGACCGACACACCGCTTGTCAAGCCATGCTGTGGCGGTGTCCCATATAAAGTGGAGGAAGATGGGCATGGATGTTAGCCCAGGGCCAGTCTTCCTCAGCAAAAAAAGAGGAGGACACACACACAAAAAAAGATAAATCTATGACCTGGTGAATCTTCTTGTGTGTAAATTATACCTCACACACACACAAAAGATTGAGTTTATTCCTCAAATTATGTGCTACATACCTTAAGCATCTCTGAATCTGATAGCAGATTCATAAGCTACAAATACCTCAGGGTCTCAGCATCATCCTTGTTGATGATTCTTTTTTACTTTAATGTGGAACACTTCATGAATTTGCATGTCATCCTTCCGCAGGGGCCATGCTAATCTTCTCTGTATTGTGCCAATTTTAGTATATGCGCTGCTGAAGCAAGCCCTATCAATTCTTTATATTAGTTGAGGTCCACGAAATTTATTGTAGCCCTCCAATATGAAGAAGTCAAGAAACAGACTACTTATAGCCCTGCTTCTATCTCCTCTTCGAAATCATGGAAAAACAATGAGCATAACTGAAGAAATAGAATTACAAATAGTTTTTACCTTTCCAAAATTACAGGACACTCTAACCCTAAATTTCAATATTTGCTGAAGAATTGCCAAATGTAGCAAAAGAGCAGACAAGTGTGAGAAAGGAGCCAGTGAGAAAGCCTGCAGATCCCAAACAAAGCCAGCAGGGCATAGTTATCCTTAAGTAGGGATTCCATCTGAGGAGTAAAGTGATGATCTTTTTTGTTTAAAATCTTTTCTGTTTAAACAAAGGAAATGGAACACACAGGCTGGAGGGAAAATGCCATATGGCACCATGATGTATCGGGAATTCCACAAGGAAACACACAAACATAGTTAGCATGATTGGAGAGACTGGAGACAGGTTGGAGAAGAGAAACTTGGGGTTTTGGGGCCTCCTGTAGCTGTTGATCTTTATTGGCTCTGGAGAAGTCATGATTAAAGCAAATCTCTCATACACCCAACATGGCGTCTTGGGTTTCCTTGTGTACCATGATGAATTTTTACTAGCCCACAGGACTGCCATGATCTCTTTCTCACACAAACTGTCTGCAAACAGCCAGGCCAGAAAGACCTCATCTTATTAAAATAATCCAACTGAACCAGTACAAGATCTTCTCCAAAATACTAGAAAGTAATAAACGAGGGCTAGAAACAACAACCAAAAACATCGCAAACAATTACAATGCCAAACAGTTTTTAAAAACTAATAAAATAGCCAAAGAGTTCAAAGTCAATACATAGGGCTTAAGGAAAATATATAATGGGTACAGAGAAATAGGAGCAGAGAGAGTTTAGAAAAGAAGTTGAGTAGAAAACCAAAAAAGTTGTTGAAGCTTTACTGATGGCAATGCAAAGGAAAACATTCTGTTAAAAAGACAAAACAAGTAAATGGACGTCAAGATTGAGAATAAATGCATAATATGCATAGAATGAATTAGTTTTAAAAGCAGTAGCAACAGTTGGAATGGAAAAATATTCAAATATGTAATTCAAGAATGTTTTCCAGAAATATAAGACCAACCTACAGAGTAAAAGGGTATACACTGTTCAGGAAAAAATGGATACAGAATGATCAACAGTGAAACATAGATGGGTAGAGTTGTTGGTTTTCTAAATCAAAACAAAACAAAAACCTTTGTTGGACCTCAAGTCAAAAAAGATAATCAGGAAACTGTGGATGCAAACAAAGGCAGAAGATAGGCATTTTTACATGTGCAGGAATTCCAATTCCCATGAGTCTTTGTTAGAGAAACCAATGGAGCCAATGAAAAGGTTAATAGAGAAACTATGGGAAAAAGATTGTTGGGGACATTGAATTCATTCAACCTAAGAATAAGACCAAATGTCTGATGAAATTAGGTTTATAAAATCAGAAGAAAATGTCACAAACTACAAAAATAAAAGTATATTTAAAAATTGGAGGCAAAAGGAAGAAAAAATATGAAGAGCAATATAAGTACTTTATTTCCTCATCTTTAGCAGCTAGACATTGAAATATACTTTCAAAAACTGATAAAAATGTAGTAGAAATACACTTGTATTTAAATACGTAAAGGTACATAGTAGACAAACTAGGAAAAGATTATGTTCATCTGTAATTTCAAAGTGGAAATAAAGAGAAGAGATTGGGGAATTATAACAATTTTGTTATTGCACAAAATGGGGATTAAGTAGTTACTGCCTAAAGACGTAGAGTAGCAAGTGTATTATGTAAAATTATAGTATAAATGTGATCACTAAAAGAGCTGACAATAAAGGTGCAACTTACAATTTATCAGAAAGAATCTACACACAAGACAAAGCCAAGGGGAAAAAATGCCATATAACAATATAAAAAAAAAAATCAAAGAAGCCATAAAGTGTGAGCACATAATATAAAGTGTGAAAGAACTAAGCCTAAACAAATCTGTCACTTCAATAAATACCGATAGGCTAAGCACTCCTATTAAAGGAAAAGGAGTCTCAGGTTGAAAAAAGCTTATAGAGGACACAAACTCAAAACAAAGTGTCTCAAAACGATTGAAAATAACATGATAGGGACAGACATACAAGGCAAAATGCAAACAAAAAGAAGGCAGGATTAGCAATCTTAATACCTGACAAGGTTACATTCAGGGCAAAGAGAAAAAGAGTCATTGCAATCAGAAAACTGAAAACTATTAAGAATCATCAGAATTGGGGGGAGAAAACCTCTTAAATTATCTCTATTTACAAACGATATGGCAGTATAACTAGAAAACCAAAGAGAATTAATAATAAAACTAGCTCATACAAGTGAGCTTCATTCATTAAGGTGCCAGGATTAAAATTAGTAAGTAAATATATACACTAATATGTATATTAATCATATATTAATATACAAAATTATATAGTGAGATACAAAATAACCAATTGAGAAGAAAACCCATTTACAATAACAACACAAAAATTAAATATTTAGGAGTAAACTTAATAAGAAATTTGGGGAAAAAAAGAGGAAACTGTAAAAATACTCCTGAAAGACACAAAAGTATACTTGAACAAATGGAAAGCATTCCTCATTACTGGAAAGGATTACTCCTCAAATTTATTTTCTCGAAATAATATAGATTTTAAATAATCTCGAAAATATATCAACAGTTATTTTTTTTTTTTTGGAGCTAGACAAGTTTATGCTAAAGTTCACTTGGGAAAAAATGCAAGAAAAGCTAATAAAAATAAAACCTAACAGGGCCGGCCCAGTGGCACAGTGGTTAAGTTCACACGCTCTGCTTCGGGTGCCGGGGGTTTGCAGGTTCAGATCCCGGGTGTGCACCTACATACCGCTCAAGAAGCCATGCTGTGGTGGCGTCCCATATACAAAGGTAGAGGAAGATTGGCACAGATGTTAGCTCAGGGATGATCTTCCTCAACAACAACAACAAAAAACCTAATGAAGAAGAACCCCAGGGCTACTACACTCTCACATGATTAGCTACAATTTAAAAAACTGACAACACCAAAGTTTAAACAATTGGAATTCACATACATTAGATAAAATAATGGCAGTTCCTTATACAGTTAAACATTCACCCACCCCATAGTGCCCAAATTTTACTCCTAAGTACTTATTTACCCAAGAGAAATGAAAACATGTGTCCACCAAATAGTTATTCAACAGCTTAATGCATAATAACAAAAAACTGGAAATAGACCAAGTGTCCAACAGTAAATGATAGATAAACAAAGTGTGGTATATTTATACAATGGAATACTACTCAGTAATTGAAAGAAATGATTTACTCATACACACAACATGGATGACTATCAAAACTCATTGCTGTGTGAAAGAAACTTTACACAAAACTTTACTTAATGTATGATTCTATTCATATGAAGTCCTAGAACAAGCAAAACTAATTTATGGTGGGAAAAAAATCAAAATAGTGATTGCCTTTGGGGCCAAAGTGTGAGTGGGGATTTACCTGGAAAGAGAATGAGACAACCTACTGGATCTCAAGGTGTATGGATTTGTGAGAACTTATCGGATGATACACTTAAGATTTGTGCATTTCATTGTATGAAAATTTACTTTAAAAAAGAAGAGAACTCTAACAAATATTTAACTCTATTTGATGTTATGAATGATGTTTAGAAGGGTGATGGTGATGTCTGCAGTTTACTTTGGAACGCATCAAAAAATAAGATGGATTGATGGAGAGATAGAGGGATAGATGGATAACTATGTAGTAAAGTTTAGAGGCAAAGTAATATCAGAATATGGATGGTGGTGTACGGATATTCACTGTAAAATTCTTTAAACTTTTCTGAACATTTGAAATTTTTTCATGATAAGATGAAAAAATTTGGGAGTAGGAGGAGAAAAGAAGAGCAGCAACAGTGCAGTAGCTCTACCAGAAATGAAAACATATTATAATGCTTGTAAAATTTAACAAGTAATGTGTAGTTGTTGCAAGAATACATATGCCAGTGGAACAGAATAGAATGACTAGAAATTGACTCAAATACAGATGACAGTTTTGTATATGATAAAGATGACCTCTCGAATCACTGAGAAATGATAGACATTTTAATAAATGGTGTTGATACAACTGGATATCCATTTGGATAACAGACAAAGTTGGATGCATACCACCATACATCATCATAAATTCCAAATGGATAAGATATGTGCATTAGTCAGAGTTCTTCAGAAAAATAGAACAAACAGGGTATACATAAACACATAGAGAGAGATTTATTTTAAGAAATTGACTCATGCAATTGCGGCTTAGTGAGTCCAAAATTTGATGGAGTATGCTGGCAGGCTGGAGACTCATGAAGAGTTGCAGTTTCAGCCCAAAGGCAGTCTGCTAGCAGAATCCTTCTTGTTGGGGGAGGTCAGTCTTTATTCTATTAAGGCCTTCAACTGATTGGATGAAGTCCACCCACAATATGGAGAGCAATCTGCTCTACTCAAAGTCCACTGATTAAAATGTTAATGTCATCCAAAAAACACCTTCACAGAAACATCCAGAATAATGTTTGACCAAATATCTGGTCACCATGGCTCAGCCAAGTTGCCACATAAAATTAAACATCACAATATGTAAATATACCAGAAAATTGAAACCATATAAGTACTTAAAGAAAACATGGTTAAATTTCTTTATATTCAAAATCTGGATGCAATACAAGTAAAATATTAATAATTTTGACTATTTAAAACATTTTACATGGCAAAAAAAATTATAAGCAAATTCAAAAGGCAAACGACCAAGGAATGAACATTTGCAATATATATAGCAAATAAAGTGATAACCTTTCCCATGTGTAAAGAACTAAAAATTAAGGAGAAACAAAAGCCAAAACCAAAAAGAAAGGTTAAAGGAATAAATAGTTCTTGAGAAAAGGTATAAAAATTGCCCTTACATGTATAAAACATATTCAAACATGAGAGAAACTCAAATTAAAACTAAACTGTAAAGATACAGTTTCTCATCTGTCAGATTGAAAAAAAAATACAAAAGTTTGAGAATACGCTATTTCTGCAAACTTTAGGGAAACAGATTCTCTTTATGCTGTTAGTGAGTGTGCAAGATAAGACAATTGCTATAAAGAGGAATTTGGCAATATCCAACACCACAACATATACATTTATCTTTTTTTTTTTTTTTTTTTTTTTTTTTGCTGAGAAAGACCAGCCCTGGGCTAACATCGATGCCCATCTTCCTCTATTTTATATGGGATGCCGCCACAACATGGCTTGACAAGCAGTGCATCGATGTGCGCCCGGGATCTGAACTGGCGAACCCCGGGCCGCTGCAGCAGAGCGCGCACACTTAACCACTTGCACCACCGGGCCGACCCCTACATTTATCTTTTAACTTAGTAATCTCACTTTTAGAAATTTTCCTTGAAGATATAGCTCCAAAAATTTAGGGGGGAGAATTCTTATGTACAAGGATTTTTTATAGCAGCATTATTTGTAGCAAAGAATATTGGAACAACCCAAATGCCTAATTATAGGAGAATGATTGAATAAATATGGTAATTCACATGATGGAGTACTTGACAGATGTTTAAAAAAAAAGCTCCTTATGAGAAGATGTTGTCATTTCCTACATGTAGGTTTAGATTTAATTATAAATATAAACATCTTTACTTTTTCAAAATGAAATATAGGAAGGATAAACCAAAATATAGGAAGTTGGCCGCCTACAGGTGTGTGTGGATATAGAAAGGCTAGGGAATGACTAAGAATATTCTTAGTATACTTTATATGTTGGCAGCCAGTCAGTAAAACAAACCACATACATTATATTGACGATATAATTTAGGAGCTTGCTTAGACTAATGTTGGAAGAATGAAAAGGCAGCCATGAATACTGATCTAGCATAGAGATTGTAAATGACTGAAGTAGTTCCCACCCCCGAGGCTGGGAGAACAAGGAAGGAAACTCCAGGAGGGTATCTGCAGAGTTGGAACGCATTTCTCTGAAGACAGGGCAGTCCCCAGATGATGCTAGAGCTTCAGGAGCTCTCAGGAGGTCACCATGAAGCTGTGACTCAGACCACTGAAAATAGGGCTCTTACTGGCTAGTCTGGAAGTACTGGGAAGAAGCTGTAAGTTAGAAACAACTTTTTCAAGAAAGATTTCCCAGTGTCTGGGTAAAGGATTTTTGCTGGAGAAACTCAGAAAGGAACAACAAAGAAAAAAGAAGTAAGTCCTTAGTCTGCCCTCCTTCTTTTCTCCAATCTCCTGTGGCACCCTATGGTAGAACCTAACAGGACAATAGGTGACAGGGGTGAAACAGTTTAGAGAGTGCCAGCACAGAAAAAAGAAAATGGAAGGGGTGTTTGGAGCTGAGAGACAATAGCTTATGAACCAGCACGGTCCAACACTTTGGCAACTCAAGAGTCATAAATACACTTCTACACATATGTGAAATTCTATGTAACAAAATGACAATTTTATGCTTTCACAAATTTGTTAAAATTTATTAAAATTCTATGCACCTATCCTGCATTCAAATATGAATACTCTCTTCTTCTCCCCCAAAAGGGTAAACACAAAGTCCTCATTGTGTAGACATATTTCTGCATAATGTTAACTGCTCCTCAAAGGCAATCACAGTCGAACTTGAATATTAGGCAACCTAAGAAAAAGAAATTGAAAATGAACCACCAACAACAATTCTTATAGAAAATAATGAGAAGAGGAGGAAATAAGAAAGAAAGAAATTTTGAACAATTTAAACATTTTATATATTCAAAAATAAATCAACAAAGATATAATAAAATCAGCAGAATTAACTACACAAAGAAACAAATGAATATAACTGTATGAAATGGACAATATAATTAACATAGGGATAACAGAATTAAGTATCTTTTGACCATAGTATTTCAGCTGTACACCTGGATATATTCTAAGTACAAAGACTGCAAAATAGTTTGATCGTTACTTAGTGGGGGTGTGGTTTGGAGGATTTTGTTTAAGTCTTTAAATTAATAAGTTGATGATGATGATGATAATGATGGAGGAGGAAGAAGGGACGGAGGAGGAGACGGAGGAAAGGGTGATTGATAGATAGATAGATAGATAGATAGATAGATAGATAGATAGATAGATAGATAGATAGATAGATATAGAGAGATAGAAAGAGAGAGAGAGATAGAAAGAGAGAGAGAGAAAGCCAGTGAGTAAATAAATAGATATTATTTGGGAACCAGAGTTCTTACAGAGAGCAGAAAGTATTAAAGAAGGATGGCAAGAAACTAGATGTCTCTGGGAAAACACATAATTTTTGTTTTTTGTTTATTTCCTGGCTCTGCTCAAAGAAAAAGCCTAGGAACAGAATCCCAGTAACAATGAGCAAAGTGGCACCAGATCTTGGTTTGTAAATACCATTTAGAGAAAAAACTGCTCACAAATGTGGGCAATGAAATGGAACACTTTTTATGCCTAAAAGCAAGGAAGCATCCAAAAACTATTAAAGGATTTAAGAGGTTTCCACTGACTACATTTGGGAAAACTTGAGCATATAAAAGTAAAATAATTTTAATAAATTATAACACATCAAATTTTTAAAATCCATGAATCCATTCAACTGCCAAATAAAAAAGCAGAGGAGAGAAAAGGAAAGAAGGAAGGCTCATCTTTACAGAAGAATTCCAGCTAATAAATGTAGAAGGAAAAATAAAAAACCACTATTTTGCAAATGCCAACATAATAATCGACTTAGTCAAGGATTTTTAGTGGATGCTAAAACCATTAGAGAAGGATGTGAGGAACATAAAATCCAAAGTCTTTTGGTGAAACGGAGTTCCATAGAGATTACATATTAATTATAAAGGATAATAGATACTTTCATAACGGAGAAGTCTGACAGATGCTACCTTAACTAAATCATCAACTTATTACCCAGAAAGGAGCAAAAAATTGCCTTATGCTCTTTGGGATGCAATGCACTGAGAAGGATATACATAACTTTTTTTCCAAAAATGCTGAATATGAATTCCCTAGTGAGAAAGCAATCAGACAAATTCAGATTGTACAACATTCTACAAAACAATTTTTCTGAACTATTAAAAAATGTCAATATCATATCTTTAAAAAAAAAGAAAGTGAGGAAGCTGTTGTAGATTGAAGAAGACTAAAGAGACAAATGCAATGTGTGATTGTTGATGGATTCTCAGTGGAGAAAAACACCTATAAAAGGCATTATTGGGACATTGAGACAGTTAGAATATGGATTGCATATCAGACGATTGCATAGTATCAACATTATATCCCTTGAGAGTGACAATATTATTATGGCTATGCAGTATAATGTCCTTATTCTCAGAAAGTAAATGCTGATGTATTCAGCACGATGCATCATAACGCCTGAAACATACTTCTAAAAGTTTAGCAATTTGCTCACGTATATATACATACATACATACGTATATAAAGATAAAGCAAATGTGGCACGTGGGTGAACTTAAGTGATGGCTATATGGCTGTTCATTGTACTTTTCTTTCATCTTTTCACAGGCAACCCTAAGACTAGACTGGCCCTTCAAAATTGCCCCAAGCTGGGCCAAGGCGACCAGGCCTTTATGTCCCTCTACCCACATTATCAGTCATCTGACGGGGGCCATCCCACAAAGGCCTTGCTGTGGGCAGGACCATCTCAAGCTGAGGCGATTCCTGAAAGCTTTCTGTCTACAGCGCTCCAGCAGCTGGCCAACAAGTACTCCTTACAGGCTCATCTGAGCAGCACATCCCAGTGTCCACTACAGGTACTTCAAGATACATAAAGAAACCAGAAGTTATTGCCAGAGGGGGCATTATTTCCCCAGTCAAATAAAAACAAATGGGAAGGTGGATCCTCTGCACCCATGTGACTCTTGATAACACACCACATTCTCTCCTAGTATTTTTATTGCTGCCAAGGATTTATTTTTGCAGCTATCCACTTAAACCAACTCGTGTTTAGGTGACTCGAAAGAAAACAGCTCTTTTCACTCTGAAATTGTGTGCCTGGTTTAGCTGAAAGAAATATGGTAATACATGATCTTAACTGAGACATAGTACAGCAATTTTCCTCTCAGAAGGTCAGAGTTAACCTTCAATGCCCTTACTCACGTAAGGACACATCTTTAACTTGTATCAGCATATTTTCATTAAGTTCACATGCCCTTCAAGGTGCAAAAGGGCTTTCCTCTCTAAGAAGGCAACAACTAATTAGAAATAAAGTTGCAAGAAAGGCACAGATTAAGCTGCAAGAGTGGCACAGCCATTGTAGGCAAAGCATTCCAAAGGATCTAGAAAACACTCAGAAGTACAAAATAGAAACCAGAAACTGGGCTCTTTCACGAGACATTTCAAAGGTGCAATGGCCGTTTTGTTACAATCCTGACATTCATAAAGGGTTGTGTGCGTGTATGTGTGCTCACACACTAATTTAAAGGACATTCTTCGTGGTTGCTCATGGGGATGGGGTCTATAAATTTCAGTTTGTGTAGTCACAATTGCAATTATTCTATCCTTTTGTTCCCACAGCACAAACAATTACTTCATCCTGGCAATTCCAAGTTTGACATTCAGAATACAACAATCAGACAGGATCTGTAAACTGAGAATTAGTTAACTTAGCATTCATTGGACATTTGGAGGTTGGATATTGAAGGTGATATACAGGAAACTGTATATAAGGAAACCAAAGAACTATGGACAGTGCACAAAGATCCAGTGTTAGACTGTATCCAGTTTTTATTTTTATTTAGAAAAACAGCATAATACCTGACACATAATAGACATGCAATATGGAATCATTGTATAAGTTTTAATGTCTCCCCAACAGAGAAAACTCTGGCATTATTTAGGGACCATAAAAATGATGTTACTGATTTTTGTGTGTGTGTGTGTGAGGAAGATCAGCCCTGAGCTAACATCCATGCCAATCCTTCCTCCTTTTTTTGCTGAGGAAGACTGGCCCTGGGCTAACATCCGTGCCCATCTTCCTCCACTTTATATGGGACACTGCCACAGCATGGCCTGACAAGCGGTGCGTCGGTGCTCGCCCAAGATCTGAATCCAGGCCGCCAGCAGCGGAGCACACACACTTAACCGCTAAGCCACGGGGCGGCTCCCAATGTTACTGATTAAAATGCTCTATATGTTCTGAGCAATTTTAATGGGTAGACTCTCATAAGGAGAGCTTTATTTAACTATTGATGTCTTGTTCTTCATACACTCCACCAAATAAAAATTTGCCTAGTTTTTTGGATAATATTGCCCATCTTTGTTTAAGAAAATATAATTGCTAATAATCAAGAAGCACTTTAAAAGTCTAATTCGTAGTTTGGTCCAATGAGTCTGTGCCATTTTCTAGTCATGTTACCCATTTGGAAGGTGCAGTACCTATAATTTTTTTCCCTGAAAATCCCATAGGGGTGGAGGGAAAGCTTTCTGGTTATGTTTCATCCTGATATCAAATGTACATAAGATCATACTTAGGAGTTGTCAAATCGAATCAATTTGCCCAGTTTACCCTAAAGTGGCTGCTTATATAAATTGAATAAATGTGTCCACATAGAGATAGAAAAGGAAAAAAGTTAACAGATTAGAAAATTCCTGGACGTACATATCTTAAAACAAGTTGCAAAAGCTATTGAAAGTTTAATATTTGCAACTGGGTTACAGTTTTAATCACAAATTCTGGAACTGCTGAGGTTGACAAAACAGGCCGAGGGCAATTTGAATTATTGCTATTTACTTTCTCAATTTATTTGGTACTGCCTTGACAGGACAGAAAAGATGAGTTGTTTGAACTTGAGTACAAAAGTCTGTTTTCTATCAATTAAATCTTCTCCTCTCCCTCTCCCCCCAGCCCACTTAAAATGTTTCCCAATATGGTACTTGTTGTGGTGTTCTTGATTTTATTTTGAAATGAGTTTTTTTTTTTTAGTTTCTGTTTTGTTTTTTTCTCCTTCCTGAGATATTTATTTCAAATCTCTGTCAGGAAAGAGAAGTGTTATCTCGAAATGAGAAGTGTGTACAAGAAACTCAGCCAATGTTGAATTTCAATGAACTTGGTAGTTCTAATGTCATAAAACTCTGTCAAATGTTAACAGAAATTATAGATAGAATTCTTAAGGAAGCTTTCAAATCACAGCCTTTTCTGTCAGCATTTGATAATAACCTAACATCTATGATCTGTCAAGGTACTGATGTGCAATACTGAGCCCCTGAGGAAAAATCATGACATTCTTAGACCAGTGTAATAACAATATGCATTTTTAGTTTTGAGCATTTCTAAATTTTTTGATGTGTTTTGAATCTACTGCATGACAAATATGAAAAATAATGGACAAAGAAAATATTCATTCATTTGATATGTGAGAATATTTCTCATTAAAGTGATTGTATATTTACTTAACAGTTCTCTCTTTGCGTGTAAGAAAGAAAAACTAATGTGAAAATTTTATAGACTTCTTTTTATCCAAATGTTCTAAATGGAGGCACAATAAATGGTATTTAATAGCTCAACCACAGCATTAAATACATATTTTAAAGAGTTTTTTCCATTTTATGTAACACCATTACATTTCCTTAAAGACAAGTATGCAATATAGATAACGTACAGCAGTATGGCTTATCTTAAGTTTGTCTGATTTTTTAAAACAATGGTGCAAAAATTTGTGGAAATCAACATTCAAGGAATAGTGGATGCCTTGAAATTCTAACTGTAGTTTACAGGGCCAAAGGCTGTCACTTTTCATTAACTAAAACCTGCTTTAGTTTAGGTTCAAAGGCTGTCACGTTTCATTAACTAAAACTCATATCTGCTTCCTTCTTGTTTCAACTAATACCTCTTCTATTTGTGAATATTTAAGGCTGGAGAGGTAGAGCCATGGACAGAGATTTGGAAGCAGTAATGATTCAAAGAGAAACCTAGGACTATCTTTGTTCCTACTCTCTTGGGCCCAGTAAAAAATGATCCCATGGCTACTGAACTTGGTCCAAGCCAGTGCTTACACCATTGAGAGGCAATATCTAGAACACATGATAGCTGCCTTCAATAACCCTTCCTGCAGGTTATGGAATTAAAAAGCCAAGTTACAGTGGCCTGCTCCATAGACAGCTGCAAGGAAAAGGACTGTACCATCCTGTTCTTATACTGTAGGGGAAGGGTTTGTATAGCAGTATTTTCAGGTACATTCACATAGTAGATATGCTGTAAGCTCTGAAGGAATAGGGTCCATGTAAGTTCTGTTCACTGCTGTTTTCTGTATTCGCTGCACCTAGCACAGTGCCTGAAACAGTACATAGATGCTCAAAGAATGAACGGGCCAAGGCTCAAGAATCACTGTTACCAGCCATTTGGATCTCTTCCTTCCTCTGACAGTCTCACCAATTCCCTGAAGCCAACCATACAACCATTGTAAATATCCTCAGGTAGATATATCCATGTGTGTGTGTGACAATTATGAATGGGATGCAGCAGTGATGAATATCCCAGCCAAGAATATTAATTAGCATCTCCTGATAGTGCTTTAAGATATAGCTGTTAAAGTTATGCAACTTGAAATCAAAAGCACGAGCAATGTAATGTTTAGAAAGTCAAATTTTCCTAGATTTGAGTGTATTATTGGGGTTATTCAAAATTTTAAAACTCCATAACTAGTTAATAGAGATTTAGGTTTTAATCTTAGTACTAATTGGAAGACTTGGAAAATTATTGCAACAAAAATAATGATTAGATTTTAAAAGATCTTAAGCCGCAAATTAAATCACAAATTGAAATTCAAAGAGAATAAAAATGTTTAAGTACAACAGAAATAAATCTTCGTAATGTAACTTATTTGGTAAATCACAATACAAATATAATTTGCTGTTTATTTGGAGTATTGAATCAAATTCACAATTAGGGTATTATTTGAATTATATTTCTTATATCCACCAATAAGAAGGCAGGAATTGTCTTCCTCTACTCGTACCTTAAATGACAGTGCTTTCCACCTTTCTAATTATAGGAGAGGTTTTTTGCTCTTTTCTCATTTTACATTAATCTAGGTAATTTCATTTACTCTCACATCTCTAACTCTTAACTTGCCCATATTCCTAAATAATTTCAAAATGATCTCATCCAAGATCTCTTTCCTGAGATTCAGGCTTATATATGCATCTAGGAATCTCTATTTGGATGTTCTATAGGCATTAAATTCACCATGTCAAAGCTGATCACATCATCTCCTGCCTAACCCCTACATCCTAGTACTTTTCCTATATTTCTTATCTCATTATCTACATAGTTATTCCAAATAGTGCAAAGTCAGCATCAACCACTTTCCTTTCCTCACTGTCTATACGCAATTTAATCATCAATTCCTATCAGTTCTACCTCCTAAAGTTCTCCCTAATTTATCCACTTCTGATTCAGGCCATCATTGTCTCTGACCTAGCCAAGCGCAACACTCTGTTAACCAGCCTCTCTGCGTCTAATCTCTCTGTCACTGACCCCACTTCCATTCATCCTTCACGCTGCAGTCAGAATGTTCCTTACAAAGGGCAAATCTGATCACTGTAGCCCATCAGACAGACACCCTCAATGGTTCCCTAGTACCCAAGATTTATTAACTTAGACACACAGTCTGACATTTAAGCATTTTATGATCTTTCCCATTCCTTTACCTCATTGACTAAAATTAAGCAATATTGAGCTGCTAAAATAAGTCCATACTCTCTCTTATGGACTGAACTGTATCCCATTCAAATTCGTATGTTGAAGCCCTAACCCCTGATGTGACTGTAGACAGGGCCTTTAACAAGATAATTAAGATAAAACGAGGTCATAAGGGTGAGGCCCTAATCCAATAGGATTGATGTGCTTACAAGAAGATGAGGAGACACCAGGAGTGCACGCACACAGAGGTAAGGTCATGTGAGGACACATCGAGAAGGTAACCATCTGCAAGCTGGAGAGAGAGGCCTCACAGAAACCAACCCCGACAGCACCTTGATATTGGACTCCAGCCTCCAGAACTGGGAAAAAATTAATTTCTGCTGTTTAAGCCACTTACCCCATGGTATTCTGTTATGGCTGCCCTAGCAGACTAATACACCCTCCTTCCATTCTGAGCCCAGAGATATCCTACTCCTTCTCTGCATCACCTCTGCGCTCCCCTCAATGGACAGGCTAATTCCTGCCAGTCTTTCACGCTTCAGTGAAACTGTTAATACCTCTAACAATCTTGACCCCTCCTCTAGGCAACACTAGACCAGTTGTTCCTCAGAGGTGACAGACGCTGTAGCCCTGTATTATTGTACAGTCATGCATTGATTAACGACAAGGATATGTTCTGAAAAATGCATCATTAGCGGATTGTGTGAACATCGTAGAGTGTACTTACAGAAACCTAGATGGTATAGCCTACTACACACTGTGGCTTCATGGTATAGCCTATTGCTCCTAGGCTACAAACCTGTACAGCATGTTACTGTACTAAATACTGTAGGCAATTGTAACACAATGGTAAGTATTTATGTATCTAAACATAAAAAGATATAGTAAAAGTAGGGTATAAAAGACAAAAAAATGGTACACCTATATAGGGCACTTACATGAATGGAGTTTGCAGGAATGGAAGTTGCTCTGGGTGAGTCAGTGAGTGAGTGGTGAGTGAGTGTGAAGGCCTAGGACATTACCGAACACTACTGCAGACTTTATAAACACTGTACACTTGGGCTACACTAAATTTAGAAAAAAATGTTTTTCTTTCTTTAATAACAAATTGACCTTAGCTTACCATAACCTTTTTACTTTAGGAACTTTTTAATATTTTTAACTTTTGATTCTTCTGTAATAACACTTAGATTAAAAAACAAACACATTGTACAGCTGCACAAAAATATTTTCCATCTTTATATACTTATTCTATAAGCTTTTTTCTATTTTTAAAACTTTTTATTTTTTTTACTTTTTAAACTTTTTTGTTAAAAACTAAGACACAAACACACACATTAGTCTAGGCCTACACAGAGTCAGGATCATCAATATCACTGTCTCCCATCTCCACATCTTGTCCCACTGGAAGGTCTTCAGGGGCAATAACACACATAGAGCTGTCATCTCCTATGATGACAACGCCTTCTTCTGGAATACCTCCTGAAGGATCTGCCTAAATGCTCTTCTTGAGGAGGTGTCACTCTTTTCAGAAATATGTCCATGGTGGTTTGCTTGGCTTATTTCTTTTTTTCATCAAAGATTTGCTTGTAAGCAGATAACGCACCATGAACATTCCTCTCGATTAATAAAAACCTTTCAGTGTCGGGGTTCGTGTTTTCAAATATTTTAAGGAGCTTGTTGAGATCTGCAAAAGCTTCTGCTCAATGTTTCACTGTGCATTTTCTTGGGGGTTCTTCCTTTTCTTCTCTTGCAGTTTCTTTTCCTCTTGTTTCTTCTTTAGCTGTGCATTCCCGTCACAGTTCCAACAACTCCTCGTTAGTCAATTCTTCAGGAGTCATCCCAAAGAGCTCCTCAATATCATCCCCATCCACAACCAGGTTAAAGTTGTTTGCCATCTCAACCACAGATTTGTTGATTTTTGCAACCTCCTCATCCTTTCAAATCTTTTGAAGTCATGGATGAACCTCTTGAGTGTCTTCCCCCAGATGCCATTAGTGCACTCCTTGGTGACATCACCCTAAGCCAAAGCAGGGTTCTAGTTACAGTCATAAATGTTGTAACCCTTCCAGAATTGCATCAGGGTCTTCCTCGATTGCAGCAATAGTTTGGGCCAAGGCCCTCCTCAGGTAATAGGCCTTAAAAGCTTCTATACCTCCCCAATCCATTGGCTGGATCAAAGAGGTGGTGTTTGGAGAGAGAAACATCACTTTGATATTGGGATGAAGATCATCAATGAAAGGAGGGTGTCTGGCAGCATTATCAACGATAAGCAAAATCTTGAAAGGTATGTTATTCTCCAATAGTACTTCTCCATTTTGCTGGCAGAACAATTCAGGAGGGCATCTTGGAAGAGGAGCTGGGTCATCCATGACTTATTGCTCCTGGAGTACACTGACAGTGTGTGCTTATTGATATGCTTGAAGGTCCTGGGGTTCTCCCTTTGCCAGATCACAAAGGGTTTCAATTTTAGCCTGCAACACTGCCCCCAAGCAAGCTAGTTATCCTGTCCTTAAAAGCCTTGAAACCTGGTGTCGACTTGGCCTCCTTATGGATGAAAGTCCTTTTAGAATAGGGACTTTTCATCATTTTCAGAATAGGGAGATTTCATCCGTACTGAATATTTGCTCTGGGAAGTAATTTTTCTGCACAATCAGCTTATCTAGAGTTTCCAAAACTTCTTCAGCTGCCTTCACATCAGTACTCAGACTCACCACTCAATTTCAAATTACATAATGAATAACGATTCTTAAATTGTGTTAACCATCCAGGGCTAGCAGTAAATTCAATATCATAGTTAGGTCCAGCCTTTTCTTTCAACATCACAAACAAACTTTTTGCTTTGGCCATGATCTTCATGGTGCTGAGAGGGATATGCTTCTGTGTTTGTCTTCAATCCAGGTCATTAGAAGTTTCTCTGTGTCTGATATAGATTCTTCTAGAATTTTGATTAGTTTCATTGCCTTCAATGAAGCAGATCCTTTAACAGCTTCCATCATTTTGTTCTTGTTCTTCAAGATTGTAGCTATGGTGGAATGGGACATGCCTGACTGGTGAGCAATAACTATCACTGATTTTCCACCTTCATAGTCCTTAATCACTTTCCAGGCCAGTTACTTGATCTGGCCTCTTACTGGCAACATTAGCAGTGGATTTTGTATGTTTAGGGGCCATGATGAACAAAACAAGCACAAGGAGATTTAATCAAGCACAAAGAGAAAATGATGCAATCAAGAGACAAAGTAAACACGAGAGGTATGAGGCTCCTGCCAACATAACATAGCATACTGTTTTACAGTAAACGTTTTTTATAAGTAGAAAGAGTACACTCTAAAATAATCATAAAAAGTTTTGTATAGTAAAAACATAAACCAGTAACATAGTCATTTATTATCATTATCAAGTGTTATGTACCATATACAATTGTATGTGCTATACTTTTATACGACTGGCAGCGCAGTAGGTTTGTTTACACCAGCATCACCACAAACATGTGAGTAATGCATTGCACTATGATGTTACGATGGCCACAACAGCACCAGGCAATAGGAATTTTTCAGCTCCATTATAATCTTATGTGAACACCATAGTACATGTAATCTGTTGTTGACCCAAAGGTTGTTAGGCAGTGCATAACTGTACTTAAATGGTCTAGATTTAAAATTACATCTAACTGCAAATTATTCATGAGCAGGGGATGTATTTTATAGATTCTTTCATTCCCAGGGTCTAGGACAGGCACCAAGTCACATTTGTTCAACAAATGAATGAACAGTAACTACTACATAGGAGATGATCAATAACTGATGAATGAAAGAAAAGTTATGTCAAAAGCTTCCCCAAAATCGAGGAGAACTCAATTGACTATGAGAGCTAAGAGTAACTGCAAAAGTTCAGTAAATGAGCAAGCGAAGGGAAAACCCAGCACTTCAGTTTGATGTCTGGACATATGGGTAGCACAGGCTACATAAACAACAACAAGAAAGATGGCAAAGCACAGATCAGATAGCATATTTGGAATGGATTTAGACATAAGTAATTGTTCTACATCAAATAGCCCTGTGCATTTCTAAAAGAGTGCAAATTTTATCTTCTTGGTTTCTTTTTTCTCCACATATACCTTTAGGAAAAGTGGTTATAAAATAAACCTTTTAAGATTTCGTGAGATATTTCATGTTTGGTCCTTCTAATGGTTCTATTAAGTCTCTTCAAAGGGGCTCTTTTCTACCAGAACAAACTTGAAAGAACAGAACATTTATTCCAAAAGCAATTTCCTTCCCCAGTTATTTTCTGTATTCCCTTGGCAGTGTTTTTCGACAGTTTTACTTGAATAAGAGCTTATTTAGTCCCAAACCAGTTTCTTCCACTGCTTGAACCTGCAGTCAAGTCTCAGATCTTTGTGTGTGACCCCTGATCTGCTACCATGGAAATGATTACAATCACACAAGTACATATTTTATTGCAAGATGAGTTCAGATACTTATAAAGAAAAAATTAAAGCAAACTCTTACAAAATGTATTTAAAAATACATTTTCTTTCTTTCTTTTAATCCATTCAAAGAAATTGAACAGGTTCCCAAATGGAACTTTTCATATTTCCAGGAAAATGTTAAAAACAAAGAGATAATGGTGATGATGATCACGATGCTTATGATAATGATTCCTTATAAATATGTAAGATTATAAAGTTTGCAACATGCTGATTTACAATAACCCTGGTAAGAAAGAAGGATTAATTTTAATATCTCTATATTACAGAGAAGAAAACAGACTCAGAGAAGTTACTTTACTTAAAATTGTTAAGCTTTTCAACCAGAAGAGGCATTATGGAAATGTCTGGTTCCAGTTTCTTTGTTTTGTGAATAAGACATCCGATGTAGGTGACTTTCCCAAGATCAAACATCTGGTAAGTGGTGAGCCTCTCCTCTGACTGCTGTGTAGACAGAACTGTGTAGGCAGCTGGGCTCTTCTGATGCATGAACTGCACATCAGGAATAAGGCCAGTCTCACGAAAGGTGTGTTTATTATTTTTTGGCCACTGTTTGTAAGATTTGAAAATCATCAAGTGGCCTCAAATAGCCACGGGTGTCAGTAAAAGGATACTTCCTGGGAAGTTCAAACAGCAATTAACAAAAAGAATCTATAGAAGATTGAGACCTTCAACGGCCTTTTGAGGCCTCTCTGGTGTTCCTCCTCCTGATTGCCAACAGTGTTTCCTGCTTTTCAGTCTTCCAGGATGTCTCTCCGTGGGGAGAGCGCATACTCTACAAATGGGTTTTTCCATCTCCAGCTTTGCATCTTTACTCTCACTGCCTCATCACTAGTCTTACTGGAGATTTCAAGGAAAGGAAAATAAGCTCCTCTTCAGAAAATGGTCATGGGTTCATGGTGTCAGAAGGCCATTTGAATGCAACCAAATTCAGCAAGCATCCTTGGAATACTTTTACGTATTCGCAAAAATATTTTAAACTATGCCACTCGTAGCCTGACAGAAACACTGTGATTTTTAAAAATTGTGTACATATTTTCCATATGGGGAATTACAGAACACAGTTGGTTTCTGTTTTAACCAAACTCCAAATCTGTGCTTTTGTTAGCTCCCTTAGTTTTCTCTGATCTCTCTCTCAAACCCTGATCACAACTTCAGAACTTACCTCCAATCTTGAGAGTCTACCTCACCATCAGGCAGAGTTTTCCACACAGGGCAGCAAAAGCAATCATTGTAGCCCCTTCCTGCTACTTTTGTAGGTATTTAGGTTACTCTATGAGGTTTACAAATCACTTCCCTTTCTAACCACCACTGCTACCAAACTAGCTTGGATCTCATCAGGTAAGGAATAATTATCATTTTGTTCTCTAAACACACACTTCACATATCACTCAGCAGATTCCACCTGCTCTGGAGTGGTGGATTCTAGGAAGGAAATAGGGGCATTTGCCATACTCATACCTCAGCCTTTGCATTCCTTCCTCAATTCACCCTTCCTACCTCATCCTCCCCCTCCCTTCTTCTGTCTTCAGCGCTTTCCAATAGTACTGCCAGTGTTTGCGCTCTGAACAGTGTGTTAAGAAGGGGTATCTCAAGAGTCCCCTTGGGGGTCTTGATACCCCCTTAAGAAGGGGTATCTCAAGTCCCCAGGTATCTCAAGAAAAAATTCCTGGGGAAGAGAACATTTATAGTTCAACACATGTTTTCATAGTCAATGGGAAAAAATTCTTCCTCGACTCCTAATGGACTTTCTTCAGTAATATGCTTCATGGCACTCCTGGATATGCAGGGAGACTGACATTGCCAAAATATTTCTTTTTTACGGCTTTTGTTGCTTTGACAGCTTTGATTTTATGGCAACTTTAATCATGTGTGTCCTATTCCTTCACCTCTGGCATTTTGCAAATATTCCATTTCTCTATCGCTGCTACCATAACTGCCTTCAACAAATTGTGATTCATCAAACTGTTTCCCCCACGTCCTTCTACTACATCCACAGTGGAAACCCCAAAGGGAACGGCATCAGACAAACAAGGCAATGCTAAATGCCCATGAGTGAGAAAATCTATTAATTAAAAAGGAGAGGAGAGAGGGAAGAGGAAGGAAGAAAAATTACGTGTATAAGTTAATGCAGCCCCAAGACACCATGGGCAGTAACTTATGCGCTGACACTTTAAATAGGCTTTATGAGTCTGTTTACTCTGCTCACGACTATTCGTGAACAAATGTGCTATCAAGTATAACAACACTATGTCCATGTGTTATCTTAAAGATACTGTGAGTCAATAAATCATACCTGAGCTTTAACACTATTATATTTCGCTTTCTTGTATATTCACAGAATAATGGAAGTGGAAATGAAAAAGAGCTAGCGATGGAAAAGACCAAATAGGTTATCCATTCAATCTTGCTCTGACAGAGGATCAGTCTAGAGCAATGCATCTTACGTTTTGTCATCCGGAAATTAGTGCGTTCTCTGTATCATAGCTTCCAACTGCCTTTCTTAGCAGTTTATTTCTGAATAGCAGAATTCTTAGACTCTAGTTGTTTTCCTTTAAAACCAGAACCAAAATTTGACTTTATTAATTTTCTCACCATCTTTCTCATTCGAATTCCCTGGACACTGTACAAAAATTTTCTCTGCTGTGGATATTTACACTCTTCTAATATTCCTTGGATTATTCCCTGGTTCTATTACTCCTCCAAGATAAATCCAGTAGCCGGTTCTCCTTCTTTCCTGAGACGCTGCCCCTAGGACATATATATCGCCCCCATGCCAACTGTATTGTGTGTACTGTTTTCCCAAGAGGATGAATTTAGGCCGATGTCCAGAAGATCTTTGCAAAAGGAAATGTCTATCCTCAGCCATCCTGCTTCTAGAACTCTCTAAACTCGGGAGAGATTTGCCCATGAGCCCCTGCAGCACTCTCTCTTCACCTAGCAGCCATTTCCGCCTATGAAGCATCTATGTTTCTGATTAATTTTTCCCACTATGCACTTAAATCTTATTTAGCTATAAGCCCTGTTCCTGTTCCGAGACAGGTCCATTTTTATGATTCTTCTTTTCTTGCAGATATTGGCATTGTTTTCAAATTTCATTAAAGTACTATTTACTCCCTTTTATAGATCATTAAAGATTTTTTCATTGTGAGTGAAGTTAATTAATGCTACAGTTTACTAACTACCTCTCCAAACTGATCAATTCATGGCCAATTTAAAGCATTGTGATGCTTTGTTTACAAAAGCTAAGCCCCTTTCCATGTTGTTGGCATTGAAGCCACCCCAAAAAAGAGTAAAAAAGGATGTGACGCTACAAAATATTTTGGGGAAATTATTATTATTATCATAAGTATATGAATACCTTAAAAATATTTTAGAGTTTGTGACATTGATATAGACATTGGAAAAAGATATCGACTGTAAGTGCCAATAATTTATTCACTTTTTACCTCCAGATCTGTCATAAAGTAGATGTTCAATAAATTCACACAGAATTAAATGTGTATTTTTAGATAATACACTATTCGTTCAGAGCCAAATAACTTTAAATGTGTTAATTTTGCTATGAAAACTGTTTTAACTTCACAGACATGACATCAAGTGTTAAAAAATGCCTGTGGTAGACGTCCAGAAATTGTGCTGTGTGATTTACATGTGTCAAGTCTAATCCTTGCAAGATCTCTCCAAGTCAAAGGGGCAGATAACAGAGAAGTAACCTGCCTAAGATCACAAAAAAGATCAAAGGACAGAAACAGAGTTAGAATACAGGTACATGTCTCCAACATCTGGGATAGCGTGCAGAACAGATTGAAAGAAGAAAAATCCAGAGCTGGGAGTCAAATGAGGGGCTCTGTCAATAGTCCAGCTATGCACAATGGTACAGAAACATGAAACAGCATGGTAATATTGGACACATGATAAATTGAAGCTAGGTGTGAAAGGGAGCTGCAGTGATTACAGTGGGAGAAGTAAACATAAGCCTGGTCATAAAGACCTTGCTTTTTGTTTGCCGTGAAAAAGCAGTTTTCAGTTTATCCTACTGGAAAGCAGAGTCATTGAAGAGCTTTAAGCAAAGAGTCTGGGGATCCCTCTGGCTTCTACCATCAAGAACTGATTTGAAGAAAATAAGATCAGATAAGAAAGCCTGCTAAGAGGAATTCTGCAATAGTCCAGGTAAAGAATAAGGAGGCCTTGAACTAAAGTAGGGGCAGTGAGAGTAGAAGTAATAAGCAATGCTAACTAATTCATTTGTGGAGGAGAGATGAGAAAGAGGAAGACTAGCTCACTGGTAACTGAGTCTATGGTGATGCCCTCCATCAAGTTATAAATGTAGAACCCAGAAACTGTTAAAGAAGAAAACAAAATGTATATATAAAAAGAAAATATATAAGAAAAATGTATGTGGGGGTAGGGACACTGAAGGGAAAAGGAGAGGAGCTGAGATTGTTTGGAGATTTTAAGTTCAATTTGGTACGTGTTGAGTTTGATGGATACATCCTGTCTAATAGAATACTGATGGTTGTAAGATTGTGGGATTGGATGAGATTGCTCATGAAAAATATAAAAAGTTGTATTCTCAACTATGAGGATTTTCCAAAATATGTATACCTAGGACCTACCTTAGATATGATTCAGTAGTTTTGAGGTGCAGCTTAGGTTACTAAAAATCAACCAATCAACCAATAGAAACACTGACCAGGCCTAACAAAACACATCTGTAGGACCTCTGCCGGATGGACAGAGCCCCACTGTCTCTAAGCTACCACTATTTGATTATTTTTGTAGATAATGTGTTACAACTACCGGTCACAACCTATGGGTTCCTCATGAAACCAATTTAGAAGGTTGCAATAAATGTTTTAGTGAAATTTAACAAAATAGAAAATATCAGAGCTAATTACACATAGAAGAATAAGTATTGTTTTTTAATACTTTTATATCTGTTTTATATGTATATATTTCTGGAGATACATGTGTTGTGTGTGTGTGTGTGTGTGTGTGTGTGTACATGTACTGGTTTATAATATGAAATTAATTTTTTCTTTCAAATTCAAAGTTTAAAGCCACTGTTGTAGATGACAAGAAATTAAGACAAAATATTCGAATTTGATTTTAATGTCAAAGTGGCCAAATCCTATGAAGAAAACTGAGCCAGATATTAAGAAATGTGATTCTGTTTCTAGCTTCATTACCTATATATTGTTGGTTCCTGTGCAAGTTAAGATCTCTAAATGGCTTTATTTCTAAACAGGGAATATAATATCCCTTGAAAACTACCTCATTGACAGCAATTTAGTAAGACTATTTATGTCAAGTGCTTTGAAATCTGAGAGAAATAGACTATAAACAAAAATATCACAGAATTTGTTTAAATTTTGAAAAAATTTGTCAGGGTTATTTGGAACAACTCTTCTTTAACTAATGAATTTCATTGCATAGCTTTCTCCTCCCTATTAAGTAACAACTTTTTAATTGTATTTTATCATTTATAATGAGCTTTCACATATATGCTAATTTTAGCTCCTAAGGGAAGTCTCTGAGGTAGGCAGGGCAAGTTGCTTTATCCACATTTTACAAATAATGAAATCAGTCTCAGAGAGGTTAAATGACTTACCCAAGGTAACCACAACTTAATACTTCTCAAATATTAACAGATATTTCTGATAAAACCATGATTGCTTCTAGTTGTATCAATAAGCATATTAATCAACTCCTATGAAGCTAATGATCCCATGACATGTTTCCTCCAACCATCACCCACTGAAGCCAATGTTGTAGATACATACTCTAAATAACCCTATTTTGCTACGAAAATATTTTTCTTTTATATTTTTGTTCAACACTTGCGCGAGAGGTTAATGGTTGCCTACCCACAATTTCCCCATCCTTCCTTGCTAAGGGAACCCCAATTTTATTCATGTACCTATACCTCAGGGAATATAATTCTGTTCTCTTTTTTTTTTTCTTTTGTGAGGAAGATCAGCCCTGAGCTAACATCCATGTTAATCTTCCTCTTTTTTTTTGCTGAGGAAGACCAGCTCTGAGCTAACATCTATTGCCAATCCTCCTCCTTTTTTTTTTCCCCAAAGCCCCAGTGGATAGTTGTATGTCATAGCTGCACTTCCTCCTAGTTGCTGTATGTGGGACGCGGCCTCAGCATGGCCGGAGAAGCGGTGCGTCGGTGCGCGCCCAGGAGCCAAACCTGGGCCGCCAGTAGCGGAGCACATGCACTTAACCGCTAAGCCACAGGACCGGCCCTATAATTCTGTTCTCAACTCAGGAGCAAATCCTGAACAATTCACCTCTATCAAGTTTATGCCAGTCTCCTTAACAATGATTGGTTTACAGATGGGCATATGACCCATTCTGGCCAGTGAGCTCTAAGAAGGGGTCTCCTGAGTCTAAGCGGAGGGACTTATAAAAAGAAACACCAAGAAGAGACTGCCATTTTATTCCTCTGGTTGTTGACATATCTGGATGTGATTACTGGAACTGCAACAGCCATACTGAACCATAGGGCAGCTGGCTTGAGGATCAAGACAATTCCCCAAAGTTGTGGCAGTGGGGATGGAAAGAACTTTAATCTCTGATGACATTGTTGAGCTGCTGAACCAGCTGACCTTGGAGTCATCCTATATCAGAATTATTTATATGTGAAACAGTAAACGTTCTCCAGAGTTAAGCATTTTGAGTTATGTTTTTTGATACTTGCAGCCAAACATATCCTAACCAATAAAAATCTCCATTACCTTTGGTCTATAGGTCAAACTTTTGAGACTAAATATCTTAAGTTTCCACTTAACTGCTTTTCATTTTACCATTTTGTCAATAATTTAGAAATATTCTCATCCTACCTAGGTTTTTTGTATTCAGTTAATACTATTTTTATGCCTACTGTGTTTTTTCACTGAGGGACTATTTTCCAAAAATGTTATATCTTTAAAGAATCCAATGTTTTTATAAACCATTCAGAAACACACTGGATAAATAATGACATTAAATATATTAAAAATATTCACATGCTAATAATCTGTCCCAAGTGTTTAATTTTAAAAATATGGTTGACTAATTTCATACTTTTTTGACTTACTAGGCACCATATGTGTAACACAATAAATGTGTTAGAAAGGGGTATACTAACCTAGCCTATGGACAGGAGGGAGACATGAATGGCCTTAGGGTGGCATCTAACACCTTCTGAAATGTTATTCAAAATTGCCTATGTATGTTTATGCATATTTTTCTGGGTAGACTATCCATAGCTTTTATCAATCTCAAAGGATTAAGAATCACTGTGTATGATAAAAAGAGTCCTCTTCCCTTACTATTCTTGAATCAGATTGACACAAGCCAACACTGTTCATTCAAATAAAGAAAGATTTGATCTCTGATTGTCATTTCATATAAACATAGCTCATGGACATAGTTTATATACAAGGCTATACCACTTTGTAGAGGCTGAAAAATACTAGAAGCATTAGATGCTTTTTCAGAAAGGAAGACATAGATTAGGCAATTGGATTTTTAGTTCTGCACCATTTCATCCACACCAATATAGAGTGGTTTAATTTCCTTTCCAATACTTGATAAAATAAGCATATGAAAAATGTAGAAAAAATCTTTTGGAATGGTACAATATTTATAAAGTTATACCACTAAACTTTGGAAGACTAAGCCTAACATATTTATCATAGTGTCTACCATTCTGGGTTTATCTCTAAAAACTCCACCCCACCCCCTACTCCATCCACACTTGGGCTCTAGCTATGAAGAAAGTGCTTTTCTCTCTAGGATTAAAACTTCCATTTCTCTGTGCCTCTGAACATACTATTCCTTCTTCCACAATATTCTCTCCTTTCTCTTTCACTTATTGCCTGGAACATGTCCCATTATTCAATACTTGTTCCAGAGTCACCTCCTCTGAGAACAAGCCCCTAAGAAGAATATGACACTCCCTCCTCTTTGCTCTCATAGGACCCCGGGCACTCAGTTAACAAATATTTATTCAATACCTACAAATGTTTATTCAATGCCTCTAAGCCCTGGGGATACAGCAGTGATCTAAACAACAGTCTTGCTCTCATGAAGACAATATTTTAGTGGGAGTAGATAGATAATGCATAAATAAGCACATAATATATGGCAGAGATTGGAAGTGCTCTGAAGAAAAAGAAATTGGGGTAAGAAAAGAGTGATGGGGTGGAGGACTGCTATTGTCGATAGGGTGGGGAGAAAAATCCTCCATGACAAAGTAACATTGGAGCAAAACTGAGAATTGAGCGAGGGAGACAGAGGCTACTTAGGGGAAGAATATTCAAGGAAGAAAGAACAGCAGATGCACAAGCTTGGAGCGGGGAGCATACTTGGAATGTTTAAAGAAAAAAAGGAAGAACAGAGGGAGTGGGGGAAGGATGAAAGAAATGGGAGATTAAGTCAGAAAAGTAGTGTGGTGCCAACTCAGGCTCTGGTAAGCTCTGGCAAGGACTAGTGGCTTTTTATTGTAGTAAGATGGAAGCGTTGGGAAATGTCAAGTCAGATGCCACTTGACATTATTTCTATTTCTAAAAGCTCACTCTAGATGCTATGAGTAGAGCATAGGTTTGTCAGTAAGGAAACAGGCAGACATAGAAGTGGCTACTGCAGTGGTCCAGGCGAAAACTGGTAGTGGCAGCTTGCCCTAAGGTGGTTGCAGACACAGGGAAGTGAAAACTATGAACACTGAAAACCCTTTTGGGGAAGTTTGCTATAGAATAGAGAAGAGAAATTGTTAATTCACTGGATAGGGTAGTGTGGTCAACGGATAATTACTAGTAGGATTTATTACAGCATGTGTTATACTGATGGGAAACACTCAGTTAAGAGGAAAATGTTGATGATATAGGATTGAGAGGGGCTAATTGCCATCTCCTTTAGTAAATGAGAGAGGGTGCTATTCAGGATGCAAAAAGGTGGGGGCTCTTTGTGGACCAGGGACAGAGAGTTTAACTACTGTAGTGGACAAGGATGGGTACTTTGATACAGACGCAAGTGGGGCAGTAGATTATGCCATCCACCCATATGGACAATCTCTTTGGCATGAGGGTGTGGTAAGAAATCGTCTCAGATGTGCAAAAGGTACTTGACTGAGCAGAGACATTAGGCTAGCCGGGCAGCACTAAGGGGCCTTTTGACATTCAAGGTGTTGAGTGAAAAGTGGGATCAGTCAGCATTAACATGTGTGAGTGCGAATGTAAATAATTTATATAATAATGGACCATAATATAAACCAACTAAGGAAGGAAGTGAGGACATAAGTGGTTAGCAATGGACAGTGAAAAGGGTAGGACCAAGGGTTCAAAGAATTATTGAAGCAGGAGAACTTGAAGGGGTGACCTGGAGAAAAAGATGATGATTAAGGAATGAGACAGCGGAGATGCGGGTTTTGTTGGCGGCACAGTGTTTGGTGTGACAGTGGGAATGCGTGGCTGTGGTGAGGTAGAGGGCACAATCATAGGAAGTGTTCTATTCCTCTCAGAAGGGGAAACAACCTGTGAGACATTAGGCAATTGACAGGATCTTTGGAAAGGCCAAAGAATCATTGGATGCTATCCATCCTGGGCAATACCCAAATTACAATGAAACAATTGCTAACAGAACACAGTTTTCCACTGTTTCTGGGACCCCTAGGTTTTCCTGCCTATGTGGGTCCAAAGGTGCAACTATTGAAACCCCTGTAATACTTGCCATCTCCCAGTCACCCCCACCAGAAAAATGAATTCTGCATTGTGCTTTCTTCTTCCTGCAATACGTTTCCAAATCAAAATCTTGCTCGAGAATATCTGATGGGAGAAATCTAGATCAAATTCTTGGGCCCTAGTTGTAAAGGAAGTTTGAAAGTTAAGTTTCTGGCATCTACCTTGGAGATTGAGATCTCATTGGGGGAGAAATTCCCCAAACATAGGTATTCAGAAGGGTATTCAAGAGATGCTGGGCAATCAACGTTACAACAAATACAGACTACGGGTATTTACCTATTTGCTGTTATAGTCCCAGCACTTTTCACAATTTCTGATGAATAAATGGATACATAAATGAATATTTTTTCTTATACACAGCCATTTGTATCTCCTTGTTTTGACACCTGGCCCCTGCCTTAAGCTCTACAAAGAATATAAACTAAACTGAGAGTATTTTAGAGCATTAAAATACTACCTTAATTCTCTGGGATTGTTCTGTACATTAAGATCCTTTGGGGATTTGAGTCATCTGAGCTCCTGTTCAACACAACTGTCCTAAGAAGGTGCTAGATCTCTAGTAACATTTGAAAATATAGAACAGAGTGAGTATTCATTCATTAAACAGATATTTATCGAGTCCCTACTATGGTTAGATATTCTTCTAGGTGTTGGACATACAGCAATGAACAAGAAAGATAAAAATCCTCCTGATGGCATTTACAATTCTAGAAAAAGGCCCTCAATATTGCAATTACTTTTAAGAGATCACAAAATTAAAACATGTTTATAGTTTATGACAGAAGTGTAAGAAGAAAATAAAATCACCTGTAATAGCACTAATGCAACCCTTGTGCTTTTTGATACACATTCTTGCAGTTTTCTGAAGTATACAAACATAAATATTTTATTACGAAAACAGAATGTTACCTAGGTATACAGTTTTCTATCTTACATTTATTCACTTGATATTAGTTTATGAATATTTTCCTATATCATCATGCACTTTTTGTAACATTTTTAAATGTGTACATATTATTCCATCATATAAAAGTACCATAACCAGGCCCCCTTGGTTATCATTGAGATAGTTTCCAATTTTTCATTATTATAAACAATGCTACAGTGAACATCTTTGTACGTACCTATTTGCACATTTATCTGATTGTCTCTTTTTTTTTTAATTATTTATTTATTTATTTATTTTTCCCCCAAAGCCCCAGTAGATAGTTGTATGTCATAGCTGCACGTCCTTCTAGTTGCTGTATGCAGGACGCGGCCTCAGCATGGCCGGAGAAGCAGTGGGTCGGTGCGCGCCCGGGATGTGAACCCGGGCCGCCAGCAGCAGAGCACGCGCACTTAACCGCTAAGCCACGGGGCCGGCCCTAACTGATTGTTTCTTAAGAATAATTTTATAAATGTGAAATTGCTAGGTCAAAGAGTAACCATATTTTAAGATTGTTAATTTATATGCCAAACTCCTCTCCAGAAAAAAATTGTACCAAATTTTTTCTCAGCTGCAGTGTGTACAAAAGTACCTGTTTCCTACACTCTAACTGATTCTACTTTTTTGGTTACTAATCAACTTCTGATGATTCAGCCAGTGCCTCTCACAGGAGGGAGAAAAGTAGCTGGGCGGCTGTCACTAGATGATAAGTCAACAGATTTTTTGATATGTACCATTTATCCACAAGGATTACCCTGTGCCCAGTGGGATCCTTACCTATTTCATGCTGATAGGAATGCTTAAGAAACTTCTGAAGGAAGAAAGGAAAAGACGAGAGCAAATATGTCAGTAAAACTCATTCATCATTATTATCAATCCATCTTTTCATTAATAAACAACATTAATTGCAATGAAAAATATATTTAAATAATGTTGGTACCAACAAGAACAATTTGGCTCTGCAGATATGTTTGTACCTGGGACACAGAGCTATCAAAGGCAAATGGAAATATAGTTGAAATTACATACTACACATCATTAAATAATGAACACTGAACAACTGGGAAAGCATGCTCCATCTCTTGGAATGTCCACATCTTATCCACACATAATCTGTAGAGTCCAAAGAAGAGGTGATACTTGAGCGGATAGTCACTTTTCCTGTATGTTTGTTCCACTTCCCAAATTGTATTAGTTAATCCTTATTGATGTACACTACGTATCAGAAACATCACAAGCATTAGCTTACTCAACCCAAATGATAATGTTGGGATTAAACTCCTCACTTTACTGTTAAGATCCCAATAAACTGACTAAGGTTCTAGCTAATAAATGATAGATTCTGGGCTTGAAATCAGCTCTATCTGACTCCAAAGCCCATATGTAAGGTCAAGCTTTATGCCGAGCTGTTTCCTGAGATGTGGCCAATCACCGCTTAACACTGGGAATAAGAGGACGTTCCAGTGAGACAATTCCAGAGGTCACATACCACTAATTCAGGATTAGGCCCTCATGATTCAGAAATCTCTGTTACAGAAGATCCCACAGAAATTTCATGAGCCAAACTGAGCCTGTGCAAACCGGGAAAACAGCGCAGAGTAAACAGCCCTTTATGGTTGTTACCATTGCTGGCAGGACTCCATCTCTCTCCCCGCGTGGCCTAAATCCATACCACGGCCTTCAACCTCCCCATACCAAGAGAACTGGTCACAACCAGAAAAAATTTTAGAAAGCTTCTAACCTCAATCACAAGTGTTCCCTCTGCATCTTTATAGATCTACTGAATAGGTGCCAGTTACAATCTGTACCCAGGCTCCAAGTCAAAGTCCTCTAGTTTCCTATCAATGATGCCCTACTCTCTGGCTTGAACTTGCACTCATTGAACAAAGCCTCGCTAGAGTCCAAAATCTGCTTATCGCTTCCACTTTGGCCTCCGCCTTTCTCATCCATTTCCCAGAAACCACAATTTCTCCAGCCGTGTATACTGATCCCTTGCTGGCACACTGGTTGTGCCTTTGTCTCAGCAGAGCCAGATCTTTATATATTCTTTAGAAGATGGAAGTTCACTCTGAACTTCCTCAGGATTCAGACTGAGCGTCTTCTGGATGAGAGCATGGTGCTAAATAAATTTCTATAAATTTCCTCCTTTAAGCTTCATAACAATTCTGAGGAATAGATCTTTATTTTATCAGTGAGAAAACCAAGGCACAGGCAGATGAAGTGACTTCTCTAGCTTTTACATTATGCAGTCAAGATTTGAATCTAGGTCTTCCAAACCCAAAGCAATGTTTTTCCACACTATAATATTGAGATGGAACCACTCAGACAGGCCTAAACACCTTTTGAAACAGAGGTGGTTGCTTTCCATGGCTCAGTTTAGTAATTTTTAGCCAAATAAAAAAATCCCCATGTCCTACCCATGTGGGTCCCTCACCCACAGCATCAGGCCAAAAGACGGACCCATGAATCAGACAGGTAGCCACGCCCTGTACATGATCTATAATGTCAGCTATGAAGCACAATTAACAAATAGAAGCAGATCTAGCCAATGCTTAACGACAGATGGAGGAGTTAATTGACCTATCCAAAACTTCAAGTGCACGGAGAAATTATAAAAGTGTAAAAAGTCTCTTACTGCCTATCTTATACCCTACGTGGTCTCCCCAGCAAGATATGTCATCCCAACATGAGTCCCATGCAAAGGTATCCCAATTAGTAGGAGACCTTAGGCATCTCAACATGTAAAATAGCATTCAAAAGGATTATGATTATATAACATGCCATATTTTTCCCCAAAAAACAGAAAAAGAAAAATTTTGCTTTATAGCTCTCGCTTAATTGCCCTCATAGACTAATCAGGAAAGAGAATGATGCTATCTCCTCTCTCTAACCTTTTGATCTGCTCCCTACTAGGGTTTATTTCATTTTCTCAAAACCACAAAAAGAATAAAACAAGATGATTAAGGCTGAAGTCACCCCCTTTGCAGTCTTCTCCGACTTGACACAGTTCATACTGCTAAGCCGAATCATGTAAGATTTCTATTTAATAAGCACAGGGTTACTACTGCTGATTATTAAATAATTTCTTAACAAAATGCCCCTTTACTTAAGTTAAACAATATTTTTCTTAAATGCATTGCAACAGTTGTGTTAACTGATTACAATGAGAATTCTAGTTTGCCCTAAGATAGTATGACCACTATATCAACACACACAGGTCTTAGAGTTGACACAGCTCGTTTACAGCAAAAGAGGAGTCAGTTTCTGAGACAGTCCTTATGCCATGCAGAATAGTGCCAGAAATTTATTAGGCTGTAAGTAGACATTGTGCTGTATTATGCATACCAATACTGTTAGTTCTCAAGTTTGTACTCAAATTGTGTAATCACTAAAGACTCTGGAGGAGTTACTTAGAAAATAAATGTGACAGCATTTATCATATTGATCCTTGTCTACAAACAAAGAACTTGTATCTTTCCTCTCCACAGCATTTTCTTAAATGTCATTCAGTATTAACCAGAGAAACAGAATAATAACATTTTCAGAATAGGGATTAGCATTTACGTTGTTGCCAGGCATTTTAAGATGTGAAGGAAATAGCCTTTAGTCCTTGTCTGGGGGAATAGAGAAGGCGACTTTACCCAAGTTCATGCTTCCCCTAGTCGAGAAAATACTTTATATTATACATCTTTCCTCTAACATGAGAGAATTGTCACTTGCTTACCTGGGTTTTTTTTGTTTTTTTTTTTTGAGGAGGACTGGCCCTGCACTAACATCTGTTGCCAATCTTCCTCTTTTTTCTTTTTTCTCCCCAAAGCCCCGGCACATAGTTGTATATCATAGTTGTAGAGTGGTAGCTCTTCTATATGGGACACTGCCTCAGCATGGCTTAATGAGCAGTGAGTACGTCTGTGCCCAGGATCTGAATCTGCGAACCCCAGGCCGCGAAGCAGAAGGCGCGAACTTAACCGCTATGCCACCGAGCCGGCCGGCCGGCCCCTGCTTACCTATTTTCATCTGATAGAGTAATCTTTTCTACAAGTTTGAATCAATGAGAAGTGCTATCCCTCTAGAATTATAGAGTTTTTTAATAATGAATGGACTTTGGTGATTCATGAATCTACATGTGACGGACTAAGGCCCAGAGAGGCCAAATGTGACTGACTCTACCTTTCTTTTACTAAATAAGGGATTTTCCTAATCTTACCAGCAGCCTGTTGAAGATGTCTTCCAAGAAGAAAAATGGAACAATAAATCACAAATATGGTCAATTATTGTTCACCAACTTATTGTGCTTGAATAAGAAGACATTAGATTAAAAGTTGCTTTTCTTACCACTGTCCTTTGTTGGACATTTCACCTGGTCAAAGGGAAAATGTCTTTTGTGCTATTTGTCCACAATTCTTCACACCAATATAGCTACCCAAGTCAAATTAGATGCCGAATTAGCGTTGGAAGAGATTGATGTATTTTAAATGGCTCAATTTTTCTTCTTCCTTGATTCTACATTTCTGTTTGTAATTGGAAACTGCCAGAGGTCATATCAAGAAGATTTTAGAATTCTGTCATGATCCTTTCACAGCATACCTCCAATCCATAGTAACCAATGTTAGTGTTGTTCTCCATTCCCAAATTCCGTCAGATCATTGCTTCTTTTTTTTTTTTTTTTTTTTTTGTGTGAGGAAGATCAGCCCTGAGCTAACATCCATTGCCAATCCTCCTCTTTTTGCTGAGAAAGACTGGCCCTGGGCTAACATCCATGCCCATCTTCCTCTACTTTATATGGGATGCTGCCACAGCATGGATTGACAAGCGGTGCATCGGTCTGCGCCTGGGATCCGAAACTGTGAACCACGGGTCACCAAGGTGGAGTGCACGAACTTAACTGCTACACCACTGGGCCGGCCCCCAGAACACTGCTTCTTTATTATCTTGAAGAAATGAAACGTAAAACATGTTTTGGGTCAGGGTGGTTCTCTGTTCTCCCATCTTTCCCTTCAAAGAAAGTTTTTCTCTTCCTCTCTTAATTTACTCCCTTTACCTATACTATAAAAATTATTCCTTCTCACTTTCTATGATAATTTAATCCGTTGGGCCTCTCCCTAGTTTCTTCAATTAACCTCTCCATGTTGGCTCTTATGCTTCCATCTTCAAAAAGGCTTAGGTTACTCTTGTTTTAATAAACCTTTTTCAATTTTTTTCCATTAATTTAGCAATAATCTCTTTCTAGTAATTCTAAATGGCATTTTATGACTGATCTTGATCTATTCCTTTCTTGAGATTCTTTTCTGCTTTGAGCTCAGTGATGATGAATAATCTTAAATTTTTTTTCCACTCTTCTCTCTTTGATTGGCTTTTCTATCTCTTACATTCCTCAGTTGTGTTTCTCAAGACTCTGCTCTCAGTTCTTTAATCCTCAATCTTTCTTCTGAGTCTTTCAATGATTTAGATCACTATCTTCAACTATCCCTTCTATATGAATGATTCCTGTGTTATCCGTGGAAGGCCAACCCTTAAATTTTTGGATTGTTCATGCAATGATCCCACCCAGGTGTTCCTGGTCAGTTGCCTCTCCAGGTCAGCTCTCCTACAACTGTCTCATTCCATCCACGAAGACCTTAGAATCCTTCACTAGATCCTCTGTGTTCTGGCTAATAGATGAAAAAGAAAGAGAGCATAAACTATGCAGGAATTTTGTATTTCCTTTTGGGCTTTTTGTTTGTTTTGGACCCCGTTTGAAAGTTGCCCCCATCGCTTTGAGCCTACATTACATTGGCCAAAACTCAGTGATATTGTTACACCTAACTGGATGGAAGGCTGAAGTGTGGAGTCAAGAAATACCAACAAGGAAATGGAAAAGAGTTCTAGCATATACGTGGCAGTCTCTCATGACTCTCAGCTCTCAGGACCCAGCTCTGTCTTACACCTGAGTATGCTCTCTACGCCCTGATGCCACAGGACATCCAGGCATGGTTTTCTCATATTCTCCTCTAGCCCAATAAGTTCAAAATTGACTTCATCATAGATTTATAAGCCTCATACAACACAAGTTTCATTGTATTGGTGAGGAAAATAAGCATCAAAGGGATTAAATGAAGTGGTAAATGCCATCCAACTAGTTAGCGCCAGGTACTAAAGCAGAAATCAAGTCTCATGATTTTGCCTTCCATCCTGTGTCCAGCACAACACATGAGCTCACTGCCCTGCATTTATCTCATTCCCTTTCTCGCTGTCCCCCTCTCACACACACTTTTTTCACACTCTCTGCCTCCTTTTCATTCTTTCTTTCTAGTTCTCTTAGTCTCTTTCTATCATTTTCTATATTTCTCACTCTTTTTTCCAAAATGACTTTCCATCCCTGAAAATCTGTTTATCCTTCAGTTTCCGTTAATTCTCTTGTATCTCATGCTAAAAAATTCGAGTGACATTGAACTCTTCCTTCTCTTTCATCCCTGATTACAATTCCTATTCTTTCACTTTTTAATTTTTATGGCATTTTAATTTTTCTTATCTTTCATCACCCTTTGTCACTCCACGACTATATTATGGCAACATTTTTTACCTGGACACTTACTTTTGACCCTCTCCATTTCATCATGCCCATCACTGCCATATTCATCTTCAAAACACCATCATGTCAACCTAAAATGGATACTTATTGTCAAGAAATTATTTGATTTCATTATATATATATATATATATAATAATTTCTTTATCCATCCACCAGTCAATAGACATTTAGGTTGTTTCCACATCTTGGCTACTGTGAATAATGCTTCAATAAACATGGGAGTGCAGATATCTCTTTGAAGTACTAATTTCATTTCTTTTGGATATAAGCCCAGAAGAAGGATTGCTGGATCACATGGTTGTTCTACTTTTAATTTTTTGAGGGACCTCCATACTCTTTTCCATAATGTTTGTACTAATTTACCTTCCCACCAACAGTGTACACGAGTTCCATTTTCTCCACATCCTCAACACTTACCTTTTATCTTTTTTATAATAGCCATCCTATCTGGTGTGAGGTGATAGTTCATTTTGGCTTTGATTTGCATTTCCCTGATGATAAGTGATGTTGAGCATCTCTTCATGTACCTGTTGGCTATTTGTATATCTTCTTTGGAAAAATGTCTCTTCAAGTTCTTTGCCCATTTTTTAATTGCATTATTTGCTTTTTTGCTCTTGAGTTGCATGAGTTCCTTATAATTTTTGCCTATTAATCTCTCATAAGATATATGTTTTGAAAATATTTTCTCGTAATCCACAGCTTGTTTTTTTATTTTGTTGTTTCCTTTGCTGTGCAGACACATTTTAGTTTGATGTAATCCCATTGACTTATTTTTTGCCTTTGTTTCCTGTGCTTTTGGCGTCATAACCAAAAAATCATTGCCAAGGCCAATGTCATGTATCTTTTTCTCTGTTTTTCTCTAGGAATTTTATGGTTCCCAGTCTTATGTTTAAGTCTTTAATCTATTTCGAGTTCATTTTGGTGTATGGTGTAAGATAAAGTTTCCAATTTCATTATTTTGCAAGTGGATATCCAATTTTCCTAACACTATTTGTTGAAGAGACTATCCTTTTCCCATTAGGTATTCTTGGCACCCCTGTTGAAAGATAGTTCACCATTTATGCTTAGGTTTATTTCCAGGCTTGCAATTCTGTTCCATTGATCTATGTGTCTGTTTTTATGTCAGTACCATACTATTCTGCTTACAGTAGTTTTGTAATATAATTTGAAATTGGAAAGTGTGATGCCTCAAACTTTGTTCTTTTTTCTCAAGATTGATTTGGCTATTTGGGGTCTTTCATGGTTCCATATGAACTTTTGAATTATTTTTTTCTATTTCTGTGAAAAACGCTGTTGGAATTTTAATAGGGATTGTGTTCAATCTGTATATAACTTTAGGTAGTATGGACATTTTAACAATATTAATTCCTCCAATCTATGAACATAGGATATCTTTCGTTTCATTTGTGTCTTCAATTTCTGTCACCAAAAACTTACAGTTTTCAATGTGCAGATATTTCACTTCCTTGGTTAAGTTTATTCCTAAGTATTTTATTCTTTTTGATGCTATTGTAAATAGAATTATTTTCTTTTTAGATAGATTGTTTTTGGTGTAAGGAAACACAATTTATTTTTACATGCTGATTTTGTATCCTGCAATTTTACTGAATTTGTTGGTTAGTTCTAACAGTTTTCTATGGAGTCTTTAAGGTTTTCTAGATATTAGGATCATGTCATCTACAAACAGAGATCACTTTACTTCTTCTTTTCTGATTTGGCTGCATTTTATTTCTTTTTCTTGTCTGATTGCTCTTGCTAACACTTCCAGTACTATTTTGAATAGAAGTGGTGAGAGTGGGCATCCTTGCCCTATAACAGACCTTAGAGGAAAACTTTCAGTTTTTTGCCATTGATTGTGATGTTAGCTGTGAGCTTTTCACAAATGGCCTTGATTGCATTTAGGTAAGTTCCTTCTATACCTATTTTGTTGACAGTTTTTAATCATGAATAGATGTTGGATTTTGTCAAGTGCTTTTTCTGCATCTATTGAGATGATCATGTGGTCTTTATCTTTCATTCTGTTAATGTGGTGTATCACATTGATTGATTTGTGTGTGTTACACCAACCTTGCATCCCAGGGATAAATTCCTCTTGGTTACGGTGTATAATCTTTTTAATGTGTTGTTAAACCCCGTTTGTTAGTATTTTATTGAGGATTTTTGCAGCTATGTTCATCAGAGCTATTGGCCTGTATTTTTCTTTTCTGGTAGTGCCTTTGTCTGGCTTTGGTAGCGCCTTTGTCTGGCTTTGGTAGCAGGATGATGCTCACCTCATAAAATGGGTTTGAAAGTATTCCCTCTACTTCTATTTTTTGGAAGAGTCTAAGAAGGATTGGCATTAATTCTTTTTTTTTTTTTGGGAGAAAGATCAGCCCTGAGCTAACATCCATGCCAATCTTCTTCTTTTTGCTGAGGAAGACTGGGCCTGAGCTAACATCTATTGCCAATACTCCTCCTTTTTTTCCCTTTTCCTCCCCAAAGACACAGTAGATAGTTGTATATCATAGCTGTACATCCTTCTAGTTGCTCTTCTTTTAATGTTTGGTAGTATTCAGTCATGAAGCCATCTTGTCCTGGGATATTTTTTATCAGGAGGTTTTTTATTATTACTTCAATCTCATTTTTCATTGGTCTGTTCAGGCTTTCTACTTCTTCTTCATTCAGTCTTGGTAGATTGTATGTTTCAAGGAATTTATCCATTTCTCCTAGGTTGAGGTTATTTCCTAGTACTCTCCAAATACAGACATCTCCTACTCTTTTTGCCAATAAAGTATATGCATAGTCCAAGACATTCATTCATTCAATATAGTATTCCAAGCACTGTGTGGTACATGGTTTTTATCTTCCTGTAGCTTAAATTTTGATGAGAATCCCTATATTAAAACTGACAAATATTAAATAAAATGACTTTTTCTAGAAGAGGTTGGTACGAGATACACAAGGCATAAAAGAAAGTCTCAAAACAATTGCCTGGAGAAATTAAGAAACCTATGTTCGATACGATTCATTAGGGGACAAAAATGTGCATAATTTTACAAGAATAGATTAAAGATGCAGAGATATGAAAAACATGCTCTATTCAAGGAAGTGTTAGTGGTTCTATACAATTAAATATTGGGTACAAAGAAGAAAGTGATGTTAAATGAGGCTGGAGTGGTACATAAGAGGTCAGACCATGAACGATCTTTTATGTCTTGTATAAAAATTGACTGTTGAACTGAAAGGCAATGAGGGATCAATGACTGCTTTAAGGAATAGAGTAATATGATCTAACTGGAGGCTAGAAAATTAAAGCTAGTAGTGACGAGGAAGTTGAACTGGACAGACTATAGAGGAAGAATGGAGACAAAGTAGAAGGCTACTGTAAGAGTCCAGACAAAAGATGGCAAAAGCCTGTGCTATGGGATAGAGGTGTATCCTATCATCTACAAAGATGTACAAAGTAAGAGGTAATTAAGATAAGGAACCAACAAGTCCTAATGGCTGACCATAAATAGCTACAGGAAAGAGAGAACTCTAAAGCAACCACTGTATGTCTAGTTTGGAGGGTGTTCCCACACCCAAAACTCGAAACACATGAAAAGAGATGATTATGAGGCAAAGATAAAAGAGGTTAATTTTGAGTGTGAATGTCAAAATCATATAAATGGTGACGAAAGTATTGGGAGAAGAAATTACCTAGAGTGAACCGCAAAATTTGAAGAATATCCAGATATAGAAAGAAGAGCTTACAAAAAACTCAAATAAATGGCCAACGAGTTACAAGAAAATCAAATCAGTTTCAAAATGAAGAGCCAATGTGGTCAAATACCACAGGAAGGTTAATTAAAATGAGAAATTCAGAATCCCCTCTACATTTGATAACTTAAAATACCACTGGCCTTTGTTGTTGTAATTGCCACTGAACGGTAAGGACAGAAACCCTGTGGCAAACACTGAATAGAGATGGGGAGATGCGAAAGTGGAGACAGCATAGAGTATTCTTTCAAGGAGCTAGCTGTGAAGAGTAAAAAGGAGCAATTCAGTACCAACTGTTAGGAAATGAATGAAGCCTTCTCCACCTTCTCCTGCCCACAAAAATCTTTCCCTTCCTTTTCAGAACTCATATCACCGTTGGAACCTTGCCACTTCTTTCCTACACCTATTTGTCATAGCCACAGCCAGAAAGTGGCTGCATGTAAGGTAGCCCCTTCACACACAGTTCCCTGCAATTTAGCACTTCACTGTGATTCAATTATTTCACAGCATTTATGTCTCCTTGGTTAGATTGGATTAGTCTCTTCAACACCAGAAGCTATTTATTCATTCATACATTCACTCATGCAACTGATATTTATTGAGTGCTTATTACGTACCAGACATTATTCTAGGTGCTAGGACTGTAGAACTGAACATAACTGGCAGAAATGCTGCCTTCACGGAGCTTAAAGTCTAGTCAGGGAGACAGAGAATCTAAAAGATAAATAAGTAACATGTATAGAACATTTGCACAGTGAGAACCTGCCTAGTATGGTAGTTAAGAAAACAATCAAAGAGCCTCATGACCAGAGTTTGAATCCATCTTGACAATGGGTAAGTCATTTAACCAATCTGGGTTCCAGTTTTCTCATATGTAAAATGGGACTAATGATATTATCACGCTCAAAGAGTTGTGATGGTCAGTAAATTTGTTAATATTTCTTCAGTGCCTAGAAGAGTGCCTTGCTATTAGAAAGTCCTATCTAAGTGCTTAAGTGCTATCTATAAGTGCCTTGGGAAACAGGAAAGTAGGGAAGAAGGAGAGACAGGAGGTTTCAGAATTATAGCTCAGGTAGCCAGGGCATTCCTCACTGGAAAGATGACATTTAAGCAGAGAGTTGAAGGAAGTCAGAAAATTATTTGGTATCTTAGGAAGAACATTCCAGGCAGAGGAAACTGCAAGTACAAAGATATTGAGGCAAGAGATTGCCTAGTGTGACTGAGGAAATCTAAGGAGGTCAACGTGGCTAGGTTAAAGCACAGTGAGAGAGGATGAGAGACAAAATCAGAGGGGGAATGAGAGAGATTGATAAACTGCTATTGGAGGGTTTGGGGCACAGGAAAATTAGGCTTTGTGATTGTCATTTACATAGGTCCATTCTAGTTTGAAATGAGGCAAGAAACCATTTATGAGGCCACTGCAGCATATCAGATGAAAGATGTTGGTGGCTTTGATCAGAAAGGGACTGGTGGGATGGCAAAAAGTGGTCAGATTTGAGCTATATTTTGAAATTAGAATGAATATAATTTGTTGTTATCAGATTATATGTGGGGTAAGAGAAAAACAGATGACTCAAAGATTATTCAACAACTTTAGCCTGAGCAATTGGAAAATAGAATTACAATTAAATGAGATGAGAACTGTTACAAGAAGAGTAGGCTGAGGAGGAAGATTAAGAATGTGGTTTTGGATATATTAAGTGTGAGATGCCAGTTGTTTCTCCAAGTTGAGATGTAAAGTACACAGTTGAGTCTAGAGTTGAAAGGGATAGCCAGACTGAAAATATACACTTGGGAGTTATCAGTGATAGACAGCAATTAGAGCCATAAGAGTAGATAAGATAATCTAGGAAGTGATCATAGTTTAATGAGAAAGAGAGAGAGAGAATATATCCCAGGACTGATCCTTGGAGTGCTTAAAGGTTTACAATAGAAACCAGCAATGAACATAGGAGACTGAGGAGCAGTCAGTGAAGTTGAAAGAAAACCAAGAGAAAAAAGCATTTCAAGTGAAGTGAAAGCATTTTAAGGAAGTGAAAAAAGCATTTCAAGGAAGAGGGAGTGATCAACATCATCAAATGATGCCAATAGGTCAGTTAAGAAGAGGACCAAGAATTATGAGTTTGATTTAGTACCCTTAAAAGTCTTTGGTGAACTTGAAAAGATGAGTTTCAATGGAGTCATGGGAGGAAAATCTTGGAATCAAGAGACAATGGAAAAGAAGAATTAGAGTCAATATAACTTTTTTCAAAGAGTTTTGCTAGAAAAGTAAGGAAAGTAATAGAGTAGTAGAAGGAGAGTTAAGTAGATGAAGAGAAGTTATATTTTTTATGGCAAAAATACTTTTATGCTAATGAGAAAGGTCCAGTAGAGAAAAAAATGATAAGGCAAGAGAGCAGTAACATTTACTTCCCATTGGATCCTGGAGCCCATCCTTTCCTTTGAATTACACTTTTCCTGATGCTCCTATCCACCTATTAATTTACTCAGTCCAATCATCAAAAGTCCAAATCCAAAGCATGTTTTTCTCTGGCTTTTCTGCCACTAATTGTACTAACACCCCTTCATTTGTTTGTCAAGAAATTTGGAAATCATGTGAATCTTTCCCTAGAACATTACCTCTACCCCTCACCTTACATGAAGACTGGATTTCCCATGACGGTGCCACTTCTCCAGAAACCCACGCGAGTGGAGAATGCTCATGGTCTCAGGCTCACTTTGATCAATTGCTCAATCTTGATTCACTTATCTGACTACTCTCTGGGAGCCCTTGGACAATCACTCTGACCACATCTTTGTTACCATAAACTTAAATTTTTTTTTTTTTCCTTGTTCTGCCACACTTACCTCCAGCACTGCACCTACTAATTAGACCCAGAATGAAGGTTTCCAATCTCAGCTGAACATCAGGATCACTCAGAAATCATTTTACTTATTCTTATTCAACAATTTTTTCCATATTCTGCAGTGGCTGTTCAAATCTCTCAGGTTCCTATTTTCATGTCTCCCTCTCGTTCTAAGATGATTTGGTTCACTCATTAAATGTTTACTGAGGCCGTGCTACATGTTTAAGTCTCTGCATGGCAGTAGTTATACAAACATCCTTGACTTCAAGGATCTCATTGTCTCACAAAAGAAAAAGAATAGGATTAAAAGAATAAATCAAAGAGAAATAATGGAGCAGAGAAGGATATAAAGAGAATCAAACAAACAAACAAAAACAACCCAATACAATTTAATTCATTTTTAATAGAAGTATTAAACAAATTAAGTGAGCACAGAAGAATAAATAACGCTGCAAGAAAAGAGTCAGGAAAAGTCTCACAGAAGGGGTGTATTTGGTCTGGGAGCTAAAGGATAATGAGAAGTTTTAAAAGTTCCATGAGAAGAGATTGGATAGAAGGTAATTCTAAGCAGAGGGAATTTCTAGAGCAAGAAAATGAGGCATAAAATCATGGCTTTCTAATGAAATAACCACTGAATTCAATGTTCCTGGAATGCATAGTACGAGCTAAGGAGTTTGGATCACTTTAGGAATTTGAGAACTGTGAAAGCTTTTGCAAAGAATCGGTAGAGACATGAATGTGTCTGTTTAAGAAATATTACTGGGAGCAACATGGAACACAGACTGAAGAAGGGAAGAAACTCCACACAGTTAGGTGGAAACTGTGACGATCATCTAGAAAATAAACAATAAGGATCTCTAGAGCAATGTTGTCTGAAAAAAAGAGAAGGAGTGGGCTTGGTAAATTATGGTGAATATATAATTGAAAAGATTTGCTGAAGGATTGGATTCAGGGAGCTATGCAGGCATTTAAGCTTGACTTTGATACTTTTAGCTTGGGTAATTTGGTGTATAGTGGAGTATCAATTAGGATAGCAAACACAGGAAGCTTTGAAATAGAAGGATTGGGAAAACAACAAACAGGTTGGGTTTGAGATGCCTGTAAAATATCTGGGTACATATGTTCAGTAAACATTTGGAAATTCAGATCTAGAGCTTCCTGGAGATATTGGGCTGGAGATATTTATTTAGACATTGTCAGGATGTCAGTGCAAATTAAAGTTGGAACAGTGGACTAAATCCTCTGAGAGAGGGTCAAGTAAGAAAAAAGAGGATACCATGAAAACGATGTACACTTTGAAGGTTGGTAGGGTTCACCATCTATACTTGCCACCTATTTCCTCAATCTTATTAACCAATAAAAACTGACAAGGCTTAGCTCCTAAGCTTAAATCTTTAAAAGTACTAGTTCCCAGCTTTTTTTCTTCTAGCTTTCTTCTCCTTCTTTTAAAATTTATTTATATTTTCAAAGGATGTCAAATGATTTCTTCAATTTTCTCTTCTATGATAGCTGGCAGAAATGTCCGAGCAGTTGCATAATCAAGAATTCTTTCATCATTTGCTCATAGTAACACTTTAATTTAAAGATTCCATGATTTTAATCCATTATCACCCCTTTTGTTTCCCTAATGGACACAAATACTTTATTCTCAGAAGTTAGTCTGGCATGCGGTGGATTTTGCAGGGCTTACATTCAGCACGTGAGTTTTCTATATTCCAGCACTTTTAACACTCCACATTGCCTCGTGTCTCCTTTAGATGCCCAGGATCTTGCACAGCTATTTTATTATAAATTTTCTGGATAAATTCACCTATGTCACAAGGTATATAATCACAAAAACAACTCTTTTTTTTCAAGAAGACATACAAAGGTTACATCCTCGAATAAAAGACACGGGGGTTACTCCTAGATACAGTATGGCTGATTTCAGGAATAAATTGTGAGTTGAAGCAAAAGCCAAAATAAGAACCACTGCAGTCTTGAATTGGGATATTTTTAGACTTTCATTTGAGCGCATTCAAGTGAGAATGTGCTTATTCTTATTAATGGATTAGAAAGTTAATTGATCTGTATTATGCCTGAAAGTGGCCAGAGAACATGGAAAATAAGGGTACTCGTTCTGTGCCCCACTCGTATATTTAAGCTCTCTCTATGTACTTTTGACTTACACCATCAGCACTTAATATACAGATAACTCATTTTAAAATTGAAAGGGTTATAATTTTTATAATTTCTCCTCACTAATGCTTTATATATTACATTTAAAGCACCCAGTAAAATACATCCCAAGGATTTCTGCACCTTACAAACTTCTTTATAGAAATTTCTTATCCAGTGACTAAAATGCTGGCCTATTTGAGATTAAATGTAACAACTACTGAATGAGGTAAACAATAAAATTATCCTTACGTGTATGCACTCTCAAGGATTTTTCAACTCTTTATATATTTTAAGAATTTAAATAATATTTTTTAAATCTGAAATTGAGGTCTGGGTTCTTACTGATTCTTAATCTAAATAATCTTGTATCACCAGCAGATTTTGCAATTCATCTCTCCCTCTCCCTCTCCTCCTCTCGCCACCCCTCCCAGATGGTAAATATCCTGGGCCACTGTACTTACAGTACACACTCCAGGGTATCCACTTACTTTTCACCATATAGAAAGTGGCCATAGATTCTTATTCTTTGTTTTTTCTTCTATAAGCGGCTTTTAATCCCTAATAGTACCTTCAATCTCTGATCTTCTTTTACGATTTAATTTTTTAAAGCCTTTATGAAAATTCTGTTAAAGTTTTCATCAATCATACCTTGTAACTTTTTTTTTTTTTTTTTGCATTTAAGGGTTTTCAAAACAATCTTGCATATTAGAGAAGCAAAATTATTTTAGAGGAGATCTGTTTTCTCTTACTGGTGAATGGTTAACAGAATAACCATTCTATCAAACCAAAAGCCACATTTGATAACCAAATTCTACTTGTGGCACTGTGATTTTGCAAACATGTCCATGAGGGATGGGGAGAACCAACGATGGGCTGATTATTGCAGGACACAGACTCTATGAAGACTCAAGCCTACTTCTGTACTATTTTCAGGATCAGTGATTTCAATATTACTTGATCTGAAATTCCTTTCTGCCAAGATGTTGCCTTCCTTTCCAGAAGATACTGTTTCTCCACCCACACTGAACAACAACATTCCCTTCCTTCACCAACAGCTGTACATCTTTCAATTCTTGTGTTGGATATCACACGCCTCTACCACGTGCCTCCCTCTCTTCCTGCTGTTGCCTGGTGAATGTGGGGGAGAATGTAATTCTCTTAGTCATTCATAAGGTCTCAAATGACAAATGAATTTTTCTACCCCTGCTGCTCTCTAAACTTTAGGAAGTATCAAGTGAACCATTAGCCATTTCATGATATTCGACTTGGGTGACCATGCTGGGAACAGTTGCAATTTAATGCCTTTTTAAATATACGGTTATGGGTTATAGTGTATCTAGTTCTATTACATTTTTCTACCATATTTCCATTTTATTGTGCCATTAATAATTTATTTTCTTTATTTTTATTATCACATTATAATAATTGTTATATTTCCATTATTGTTTTCTTATTTCTTTTTATACTGATTGTAAAATTAATAAAATCTTTGACATTGTCTTGGGTGGTCAGCAGGGTCCCCATATTGCCCTCTGCAAACTTGTCATTGTGCATACCTTGCTCAGGTTCCATTTGGGCATCTCCTGCACATATAATAGTGGACAATGGGTTACTCAGTCAATTCACTATTTTTTTAATCTGTAAATTGTACATAATATATAAATCTAGCAATCAGATAATGGTGTTTAGAAAATGAAACCTTTTTTCCTGGCAACATAAAAAGGCCATCATTCCCAGGAATAATAAAGATATATGTGGAAACTAAATACCTCAAAGATATTATTTAATGACATCTAAATAAGGTCATACCATATAATATTGTAGGTGGTAATAATATTAACAGTACAGCTGAAATCTATGTTTAAAATTACAAATTAAGGATGAGAGGAAGTGAGAAGTTTAACTTTTGTTAACAGGTGGGAACCATACTGATTCAAATAGGGAATGAGAAAAAGATACCCAGAGACCCAGTATTTGAATTTATTTGAGATTAGTTTCTTTCTAAGCTTAAGAGGCAATCCACTGTTTTAAAAAGGCCTTGATTAACAACAGTTATTTCATTTTCCTATTTCTGTCTTTAAAATGCCCTAAATAGGGGGCTGGCCCAGTGGGGTAGTGGTTAAGTTCATGCACTCTGCTTCTGCAGCCCAGGGTTCATGGGTTTGAATCCCAGGCACAGACATACACACTGCTCATCAAGCCATGCTGTGGTGGCATCCCATGTACAAAGCAGAGGGAGATGGGCGTGGATGTTAGCTCAGAGCTGATCTTCCTCACCAAAAAAAAAAAAAAAAAAAAAGTCCTAAATGGTTATGTTCTTTATGGAGAAAATTGCTCATATCTACAGCAAATGCTTAATCATATAATGTTCATGAGGGCAGAGACCACACTGAGGTCACTGTTGCAGTTCTAGTTCTCAGAACATCAGAGACTCTCAATAAATATTTGCTGAATAAATCAATAAATAAGATATGCTATACGTGTGTGTATGGCATATCATACATTGTATATGTTTTGTTAATTTAATATATAACTGATGACACAAATATCATACAGGGATACCCAGTTTTATTGCATTTAGCTTTACTGCACTTCACAAGCAGTGCATTTTTTACAAGACCCTCCACCAGCAAAAAGATTATGACTTGTTAAAGGCTCATGTGATAGTTAGTCTTTTTTAGCAATAAAGTATTTTTTAATTAAGGTATGCACATTTTTTTAGATACAATGTTATTGCACACTTAATAGACTACAGTATAGTATAAACATCACTTTTACATGCACTGGGAAATCAAAAAATTTGTGTGGCTCGCCTTATTGTGATATTTGCATAACTGTGGTAGTCTGAAACTAACCCTGCAATATCTCTGAGGTATGCCTGTAGTATATATGCAGCACTATATTTGGAAAAAAGATAGCATTTGTACAACCTTTCTGGAATTTTACTTAGGTTTGATGTATTGATGTTATTTGATAACATACAAGCAAAGATATATAGTTCTTTGTACACCAGAATATCAAATTCTGTTTTAACATTTATCTTTCCCAGAGAATACATATGAATCAAAGAAAATCTTTTTTAAACTTTCTATAAAAATAGAAAATATGATAAATTTAGTTTTTGCTTTTCAAAAGTACATGTCAACACATGACAGATATCTTTCTGATCCAATGCCTACTGTATTATTGACTACAAGTTGAGGAACTATCAACACCAATTAGCAAATAAAACACACACCTAATAGGGATCCTAAAAGATATGCTGTAGTAAAACACAGCAATTCGAATTTTAGCAGAGCAGCCAAAGATAAAAGAAAACAGTGTGTCAGTCTCATAATTGATCATTATGTCACCTATCTTTCCTTATACAAAAACCATGCATATAAAGTGTTTGCTAAAGGCCATTTGATTTCCTTAGGTGTGAACACCAGATTTAATTAAAGAAGACATTTAATTTCTAATAAACTTCCTTTCTTTGTATGTTTTATGTTCTTGTGTTGATTTCAGATCTTTGGAATTTTAAGTGATTCAAAAAATTAAAACAGTAGCAAATTCCATTTAGAATTTACTAAAATAACCTATCATTTTATCCAATGTTTGGGTTAGTAATATAAATGCATAGTTAAACACGGGCAGAGCATGAAACCTCACTATGAGTCTATCCTGGAGGTCCTTCCCTGAAAGGATCTTATTTATAAAGTCCATTAACAATCAGCTACTGCTTTCTAGATAAGAGATCTTTAAAGGAAATCATTTTATATCAAATTCAAAAACACATATATCATTAACTAGGTTCTAGTTTATATATGAAGACATAAAAAATGTATTTACAGATTAGAAACTCATCCACTGAGGCACCTAAAAATTAGAGCAGTGAAACCTGGAAACCAGAGTGATCTATACTGAGATATGTATTATTTAAATGTGCTTTGATTTTCTTATAAATTCGAAACTTTCTAGGTGTAAGATAGGTACTCATATTAACATAGAGAAATAAGATCAGGAGTGGTAGCATTGAAGTGCAGAGGCAGCACATCCTTCCACGCATCCTAGCTGGAAAAAGATAGCATGTTCAAATTGGGTAATTAGAGAAGAGTTTAAAAGGGAGTTATTTACAAATGTCTTGGGCTAGCAACAGTGGGGATCTATCCCTAGGTCTGATGGGAAGTGGAGAGGAGGCATTAACTTGCATGAGGAGACAGAGCTATGTGGAGAGGACCATCTAACCTGATGCAGCTAGCCCTGGTGACTCCCGAGGAGGAGAAATGAGGAAATAAATTCCTCATACACACTGTTTTCCCTTTCTCCATTGGTCAGACCCATCCAGAAGCCAGAAAGCATGAGGATCATTGATGCAGTCAATTATTAACACAGAGCAGAGTAGAGAAGGGGGCAAATAAATCTAGAGGAATCAACTGAAGATACAGAGCACAGAAGGGAACTGAAAAAAAAGGACCAAGAAAGTAGACAAAGGAAATGTACAATATCCAAGGAAAAGCAATAGGTTATCAACTAAGTAGGCAAGAAAAATGACTGAGAAATCCTCATGCTCTCAAGTGGATGTCACAATAGGATATAAGCAAGAAAGTATCTGAAGGAATAGTGTAAGAAATTCTAAACAAATGGGTGAAGGAAAGGGGATTAATAATTGTAGCACAACTTCTATGTACCAAACAGTGTGCCAGATAGTTTTTAAAATAAGTAATAGCTTTTAATTCTTATAACTTGCCAATGAGAAAGTTATGATTATAACTATTTTAAAGATATGGACTCCACAACTCATAAGGAAACCTGCCCACCTATCTCCATTATAAGTGCACGTGTATATTACCACTTAGTCTCTACAAAGCAGTCTAACCACCAAAGCAAAGGGATCTTAAAGTTCCCTTTACATTAAGCCGAGTCTGGTGATGAATCATGGCCTCAAGATTTTTCTGGCTTAAGAAGAATGGACAGAAACTTGTGTCCCCTTTCCAGCAACTTCTGTAGCGCCTTGTCTCACCAGGATCTCTGGAGACAATGAGTATAAGATTGTGCTGCTCTGTATGCCAGATCACCTTCTACCAGATCTCTCATTCTCCCCCTTCAAATGGAGCCAGGGAAAGTAAGTCAGGCATATAGTCTTACATTACGTATGGAATCCATTAGGCAATTCTACTTGGACCTAAAAAATAATAACTCTACTTTTCTTCCAACTTAAAGATTGGCTGTCGCAATCCCACACTCTTTCAAAGCTATTTCCAGCAAGTTTATATTGTAGCCATGGTAGCATATATTTTTCTTATCAAATCCCTTTTATCAACAAAACCAATTTCACGTACTTTTGCTCTGGCTTTACAGTTATTGTTAGAGCTCCCCCATACATAACCACAACACACTCTTGAGATTTAATAATAATAACAGCTCATATCTAGAGTGGGTCATGCCCTGGACTAAGGATCAAGACATGGCTTATCTTGGAATCTTCCAAATGGATCTATGAGGTAAGTACAATTATTAGCCCCATTTCAGAGCTCAGTTACTGAGGCTTAGATTAAGCAGTTTGCTGTTGTTTCCACAGCAGGAAGTGTTAAAGATAAGCTTTAAACCCAGGAATTCTGGCTCCACAGTGTGCATGTTTAACCAATGCCCTCTGTTACTTCTCCATGTTTTAAATAAAACTCTGTTCCCCACTTCCCCTCCCTTTGTCTCCTAAGCAACTGACAGAAAGATGTAAAGGTTGGCTTCCACTCCCTTTGTCAGATAGTCACATTTTCTTGTTCCTCCTGATTTATTTATTTATTACTTTCCCCTTGTCCTCTTTTGTGGTTACAAACAGCACTTATTTTCTCCTCTACTTAAGACAACATTAAAGCATCTTCCAACGTAACCAAATTGTCTACAACTTTCCCAGCAACGCCAACTGGACATTATCATGCCATCAAGTTGTGTTCATATTTATCGATGTAGCAAAACCAACATTCAGCAAAATTGTACTTTCAGGCAAATAGCTGATACTTTATGAAGTGCTCTACCACTTCTGGTCAAGTAATCACCAATTAGGGAAATAATGAAGGGCAAAAGGTACTAACACTGACAACTACATTAGTGACATGAAATTAAAACCAAAAATATTTGAGTCCTAGAAGCACAAAGGAGACTGGTTTCAATATGGAAAAAATCAAACCTTCTTCACTAATAATTAAAGAACCCTGTGTGGAATCTGAGACCTAAAGCCATAATCATTTTATTTGAGTTTTCAGTATAATAACGTTTTCAGTATAACAATGTTTGAAATAGTGACTAACCAAACTCAGATGTGAGAAAAGATGGCTTCAGAAATATCAGACAAAAGAAAATGAAAGATTTGCAGCATGCTCCAGGGAAGACACCAAAATTTATTTCGTTTTGGTATGTATAGCAACATAAAACTTCTATATGTATATATTTTCTTTTCATCTACGATAATATACCCAGGAGGGATTTTTTCTCTACAGCACTGATCAGGATTATTGTTTTTGATTCTGCATTTACATCTCTTTTCTCAAACATAGCATAAAATCATTGTTTTTGCTCATTTCTTGTTTTATCATATGTAATTAGCATAGGTACTCACAGGACTGTAGAATAGCTGGAGTTACTATGAAGTTGGCCACATGAATTTTGCAGCCAGCCTGACATTGATTTAAAATGCATTTCAGACTGATGAAAGCTGGTGGATTCACAGTTCCCGAGACTGAAGTTCTCTGGTTCTCCACTGAACAAAGAACGCCCGGGGAACTGCTGTGCCCCATAAACTTGCTTCAGCTGTGAGGTGACATTCACCATAAAGAGGCATGTTGGGTAGGTACAGCTGAAAGAAGTGGATTATCGGAAAGGCACACATCACTTCGGTCTGAAAAGAGTAGTTGGATTGTTCCTGTTGTTAGATGAGTCAAATTAAAGCGTGTACATTGGCGTTCATTCAAAAATAATTTTAGAATTCTATATCGTATTTTTTTTCCTCAAAATGCCTAGACTTTTCTAATATGTGAGATTTCCTGGAAACTTAAATTTGTCCTCATTCTACTTGCTATGCAAAATTAGGCAAGTTATGTGTCTCTATATGATTCGGTTAACATATCCATTAAATGGGGGTTAAACTGGATGGCGTATAAGACACCTTGCAGCTCTAAAATCCAGATATATGGTCACAGTTTACCACGAAAGGATAATATTCCCTACAATCCCACGGAGATATCTTGAAAAAGTCGTTTATTCTGCTCTGTCAGACTTTTTGGATTCTAAAACATAATAGACATCTAGAATTAGGAATAAAGACAATCTCTCGTGGTTTTCACCACAATTTGCAGAGGTATATCTCAAAAGATTTTGTTTATTTGTTCCCATTTACATGATGAATGGGTGTTCTAGCTATTTCCTGTCTCTGGTCTACACAATTTCAATTAAAAAAAGAGAGAAGAAGAAGACAACTAGCCCTTGTCCCCTTGGCAAGATAGGTGGATGTTTTAAGACTGAGCCATAAGGAACAACTCAGAAAAGATGGCTGTTGGAATTTGCTATAACAAATCTGGTTTTCTATCATTCAGAAATATCCTCATGCTGTGGGTCATGCTATTTGCTTCCAAACAGATTTTTCCAGTTACATAGACCTCATATTGAAATAAAACTAGAGGAAAAAATATAGCCCACTAGAATTGTCTTATTACCCAACAGATTTAAACCAGATCTAATAGAATGGAATGGGAATGATAAGCCAGGGGGAAAAAACACAGCAAGAGACGTATAAACTGTGTGCTTCTTTGGATTCTTACCAAAATCAGGGCTTAGGGTTTTGGAGCATTTGGATTCTTTGTGTGAGCCATTTTATCTCGCTTTTATTCTCTCTCCCACTCTTAATTCCCTCCTGCTCTAATTCATCTAATTCACACACTCACACACATAAAACACCCAAACACACAAACATTTAATTCAATCTACCTGCTTATTACCTATATCCTTACGTTGTTGAAACTAATCATCATCTGTCAGCATGTTATATGATCCAAAACAACATACTCAGGTTGCAGGGAACTTCAGCCATCTCCTTGTGTCACTCAAAAGATAATGCTAGCTCTTTTGAAGTGTTGTAAAAACTATAGAAGAAGAACTTTGTAAGAAAACCATTTACAATCCCTTTAATTTAATCTATCATTTTTTTAAAATAATCTTTTTTGTTCAACCTCCGGTAGTTAATTTCTATACTAAAGAAGAAAAATTTATATGTTTTGTTGACAGTGTAACTAAATACCCAATGATGGCTAATTTTAATAGTGAGATGGAAAAAAATCATCTTTACTTCTACTCTCAAGGCATATCATTTGACTTTTTCAAAGACACTAAGATAAACACATAGAGGAAATAATGCATTTTTCTACTGGAGAGGTCAGGCTTAACTGCTTATCTTCCAATAAAAGTCTATTTAAAGAGAAAAAAAGAAAATGGAAAAATAATGGGCAATGAGAAGTGATTATTTTATCCTAAATATGAAATAGAAGAGGAAGCCAGCTTTAGCACCGAGTCCTTAGTACATAAGAGAATGTATGTTATCGGCAGCATTATATTTGCAGTGACCTCAATCCTACGATTATGCTTTTGAGTCAACTCTCTGAGCCAAGAAGGACCAGGAACCAGGTAGAATGGACTTCATGTCTACACATGCGTCCTTAGCGGTGTGATGTGCGCATGATAGGTAACTGCACATCTTCAAATCAAGAAGACACTCTATGTGTCCTTCATGTCTACACGGGCAACTGCATAGCTGAGAAGCAGCACTGAGTGGTGGAAATCACTGTGGACATATCATCATGTACAGGAAAACCTCTGACTAATTCTTAGTCTCCGTGTCTTCAACTGTGAAATTATAATAATAATGCCTCCCTTGCCTATCTCATAGGTTTGCTATGAATATCAAGTAAAATAAATAATATGATAGCAATAATAGCTTCGTCATTTATTGAGCATTTAGCTAATAAACATATGCAAAAGATTTTACAAGCATTATCTCAATTATCCATTGAAACAAACCTACGCAATGAGTAATATTGATCTACTTTTGCAGTGGAGAATAGTTAGGCTCAGAGAATTAAAATCGCACAGATTATAAATGGGAAAGCAGAGAGATTCAATGCCAAGGATTTTTTAGCTGACATCTTGAGTTAAGTGTTATCAATGAGACTGTATCTATTCATCAAATACCAACAAATAAAGTGTTCTGTTCTCCTGGCCTCTTTGTTTCCAAATGATGACACCGTTAGGTGATAATAATTACGCATCTGCTGTTAAGAGAAAATTTCCACAGTCAAGTCGTAAATTAATAGTACACCTAATAGCAAAAGCTAAGTTTAAGTAGAAAACTCAATAAAAATTTAGAGAAAGGAAATTTCTTCATTCATAGGTAAAGGTTTTTTTTTTTTCCCATTTTCTTTTACCTTCCATTAAAAGGCTGGGGGGAAGGTCTTGTTACTTTTCTTTCTTCTTTGCCCTTGAATGCTGCTGATAATTGCCCTCTGCTCACGATACTGTTCCCTCATTTACCTAAAGATGGAACTTTTTTAAAATTAAAATCTGCAGTGGAAAAGGTGATATTAGGCCATCTGAGGTCCTCTTCTGCCATTCAAAATCCAGTTAAGGGCATTTAATATCTCTCATTCAGGAAAAGATGCAAATAACCCCTTTGACCAAACTGCTATCTAATTAGACCAAGAGCACTAAAAAGTCACTCACTCTCCACTTACTCAATCTACCTCTGATAGACACAAAGGTCTGTCTGTTTTGGTTTTTCCCTTAGGTAGATAATTGAAATGATTCTAGTTTGGCAGCTCAGGCACTAAAGTGTCATAGCGATGAGTGTCATAAGATAAATACAGGGATAGCGTCTTACAAATATTTTTTTTGCAATTTGGTGTTGCATATGGATGCCTGGAATAAGTTAATGTAAATTGGTCTCTTCTAATTTACATTTAGACAGGGGCTTAAGAAGGATCAGGGAGCACCACTCTGCCTGGAAAAGCTACAGCCTAAAAAGAGTGACACGGATTGTCCTCTGTATTATAATCATTACCAAGTTCCTAAAAGAAGACCCTTGTTAGGAATGAATCCGACTCTGCAGGGGATATCCAAGACTGTGGCACTTGGATAAAATATGAATCAAGGACTAATGCCAAAAATCCAAATTACATTTTTTAAATGAGGATGTTACATTAAAATAATCATAAGCTGGGTAATTATAGAGAATTTATGTATCTTTTAACATAATTAATGACATAAAACACTGAAGTTTGAAATTTAAAGTCCATCTATTTTAAATTATGCTTCAGAATTTACATATATCATTAGATTGAAAATAAATGTAGAATGGTTAGATTAATAAATATAAACTAAACATGGATTAGACATTTGTCCATTGTGAATATTACAAAAGAAAGCAAAAATTGCTTCTCATTTTAAGTAGATTCTAGTTAACTGCAAGGCATTTACTAAAACTAATATTAATATTATGTTAGTTAACTTTTCATATATAACAAGTGCTGGGTAAATAAACCCTGTATGAAATCTGGAATGTAATTTATAATGAATTTGTGCTAATGATATTTAATGTGCCTATTAAAATGGAAGCTTTATTGAGAATAAATGTTGCTCATTTACTTCAAAGGGAGTTACCAAACATGTGTAATTTGATGGTAATTCAAGAAATAAAACAATGTTAGCTAGTATAAGTATGATTTACAAGTTTCCTTATGAAAATGCAGTACATGGTATTATACATTTTTCTTACTTGTTTATTAGTAAAAACTTTTAAGACTCTATGGACACTCCAAAAATTCAAACAAATAACTATTTGAGAATACATACTTGTGGTAGGCAGCATATTGGTCCCCAAAGATTTCTACATGCTAACCCCTAGAACCTATGAATATGTAACATCGATACATGGCAAAAGTGACTTTGCAGATGTAATTAAGGTTATGAACCTTAAAATAGGAAGATTATCATTATCCAGACTACCCAAGTGTGCCCAATCTATGAGCCTTTAAAAGCAGAGAGCTTTCTCCGGATAAAATCAAAGAAATGTGGAAGAAGAAGCAGGAGAGATGAGGCCTCAAAGGAGGTCAGGGAAAAGTATGAAAAGGACAGGACCCACCTTTGCTGGCTTTGAAGATGAAGGTAATTTAGGTGGCCTCCAGAAGCTGAGAACCACTCCTTGCCAAAAGCCAGAAAGGAAATGGCGAGCTCAGCCTTACAACTGCATGGAACCGAATTCTACCAAGAACATGCAGGAATCTGGAAGTAGATTATCCTGTATGGAAGGCAGCTCTACTGACACCTTGATTTTAGCTCAGTGAGACTGTGTTGACCTTCTAGCCTGAAGAACTGTGAGATAAGAAATATGTGCTGTTTTAAGACACAAAGTGTATGATAATTTGTTAAGGCATCAATAAAAAACTAATGCTATACTGCCTTTATATATACACTATACACACTGATTAGTAAGTGAATGTTAAGATGACCAAAATTCACTTTCACAATATAAGCTCATTGTATCAATATGAACGAGAATTTTGAAATTTTTGTTTTAAAAAATAAATTCTTTAAGAATCAACATCTTAATTCATGATATAGAGCAAAAGAAAGAAATTAAAAAGACACAGCTTTTAAAATATGAAGGCAAGTGTTTGCCTATTTAACACTGGCAATGGAACTCACAGTTCAGGATTTTTTTCGTTTTCCTAAGTATAAATTGTGTGATCTTGCTCCTTTCTTTTTTGTTTCTTTCAAAGAATTTTATCATTTTAATAAAACCACAGTTTGTTACTATAGCCAGTCTTTATTCATCAATGATATATATTTTTGCATCAATTTTAAGAAACACAAATTTGTTTGCATTTTAGAAATTCGCATTATCTATTATTGCATTTTGCTTACATTAATCCAAATTATTAAAGAAGTATTCTTAACTAAATGTCTTTGTTGTTTTACTAAAAATAAAATATGGCACCCACATATTCAGAAGTTCAATTTCCAGAAACTTCAATCAATTGTTTAGTTTTAACTTGATGTATCATTCTGTTCGGGGGGGGGGGGGGCGGGGGGTTGTTTCTTATCCCTGTTCCTCAAATTTCCATAGACAGAGAAGGAAAAGCTTCTCTCCCAGAAGAGAACAAAGAGCATGGAGTGAACACTCACCTCCCCCTCCCCCTTCAGCTCACTCTCCCCACGGGAAACAGGCGATTTCTCTGCTTAGTGAGATCCCAGAGTCCAATATCTAATGTCTGCTCTGTCTATCAGAAATGTTGACTTTTCCTAATTATGTTTTTGTATTTAAAAATCAGCATTGAATAATGTATTTCAAAGTAAAAGAGAATTTTGACAAAATAATGACACATAAAGATAAACTATTCAAACAGCTATTTAAATGTTGTGCTTTGGGGACACTGTTACCTGGTTTTTCAGAGGGAAGCATAAGAAAATAATCCCAATATTATTTTCAGCCTCTTTATTTTGATCATAAGTCAAAAAAAAGTCAGCAAATTCCCAAACTCTATAATAGAAATTCCCAGGGATCCTCAGATTGTTTACAAACATGTTCCATCCTCCGTGCTCACTTAGCAATTTGTTCCTATATTGGTGAAAAGCCTTATTATCCTGCATTACAACTTTTTGTACTTATGTGTATTTCCTGTCCCTCCAGCTCTTCATCTCTTAGAACCTCCTTACTACTACTGATTCCCTTTTCTCCTTTACATTCATTTCCAGTTTATCTCCAAGTCCTAAAGATTTCATTTCCCAAACACTCTAAAATCTGTCCCCTCCACTGCCACCACCCACATCAAAGTTCCTATCACCTAGCCCTGGAGCAAAGCAGTTGCCTCCCTGCATCTTATCTTATCTCCATCAAATCCCTTTTCTACTCTACAGACTTGGAGATCTTTCCAAATGGAAATCAGATAAACCCTCACGCTCTTGGCTACCTCTCAGCCTCTTATTGAATCATTCTTCCTTTCTAAAGTGGCAAACAAACATTGAACTCCTAGTGTATGCTGGACACATTGTGCTAAGTGCCTTATATATGTTATTTCGCTTGGTCCTCACAGACCACTCTGAGGTTGCTACGCAACTGTGTCATCCCCTCAAACATTTGATGAAGTTGATGTAGAACGTGGTTAAATAATTTGCCCAAGAAGCTACAGCTCATTCCTGGCAGCTCTCTGTTTGAAACCAAGTAGTTTGAGTCCATAGTCTACATTCTTAGCCACCATTCCATCTTTTAGCTTTCTTTTAGTTTCTTCGATGCTGCTTGCTCCTCATTATATTCTTTACATATCTTTTTTCCCTACCCAAGGCACGCTCCTCTCCATCTTTGCCTAGATAGCCACTTCCGGTTCTTTATATCACGTCAAGTGTGACTTACTCACAGAACACTTTTTTGACTCTCTGGTCAATACTGTCAGTGGACCTTTACCCCTTCCTTCACAGCACTTAATTTTGCAATCAGTCACTCAGTGTTCTGTTTAGTCCATCAGTGCCTGTCTCCAACACTAGACATTTCATTAGCTGATGCACTCCAAGAAACAGGAGTCCTCGTCTGGTTCTGCTCACCAATGTGTCAGTGCTGATCACTGTCTAGCAAGCAGGTGCTCAAGAAATATAGGATAAAAGACTGAAGTAATGCTTCTTTCCACTTTTAACTATATTCTCTCTCACTAACAACCTGATCCCTCCATATGGTACTACACAAGCTGCCGGTCATTTTTGAGCATCACAGCTTTTAGCTCTACCCTCAGAGATAGATTCAATAAAGCTCTTTCTCCTGCTGTAGTTTGAAAACTTGTAGAGAGGGACCTTAACTGGCATGGCTTGAATCAGGTCTTATCCCTAGTCCAATTGACTCTGATCAAAGAGGCCATATCATGATGCACTTCTGACAATCTGGACCATTCTCAGAAAGGGGATATCATATGGAACTAAGAAGACACTCCAGTTGGTGTCCACCACAACATCCAAGTGGATATACCCGACTAGGTCTCGGAAACTAGTCCAATTGAACTTAATTAAAATAATGGTAATATAATATTCAATTACTATAAGCAAAGCATGCTGCTAAATGTTTTACCTACGTTATTTAATTTCATATTTATGATAATCCTGTGAGGTAGGGATCCTTAGATGTATTGTTATTATACCATTTCACGCACGAGAAATTGAGGCTTAGAGAGCTTACGTGATTTACTCTGAATCACACAGCTAGAAAATGACGGAGTGAACTCAAAACTAACTCCAAAGTTTGTGCTCAGAACAGTTATAAATCCTGCCTTCTTAATAGCAAAGCTATTTGAGCATACAGAGTAACCCCAAATTTACTAGATGATTAGCTGTATCGGTATACAGATACAAAGAAAGAATCCACCCAGTAATTATGCGCAGAGCCTGTAATGCAAAGGCAACATCTTAGGAGGGGGAAGAAGAAGATGTATACAAAACACAGCAAGAGTTATCTCTATCTAATGATAGTGAAGGAGTAAATGTAAATAAATAAGATTACGTGAAGTCATATTAACAATAGCTATGCATACACAAACATACACAAGCAAACACATAACAAATAAGCAAGGAATTTCAGGCCATTTCAGTACTGTGCACAACCTATCCTGGAGGCTGAATGAAGTCCCTCTCCCAAGAGGACACAAAAGGATAAATGCATGTATCGATCAGAAAACCACGACTAAGTACACACATTTTAATTTTCAAAGTTGAAAATTTTATTTGATCCCCAAAAGTATTGTATTCTAAATCTACTGAAGAGAAATCTTTACAAAAGAACATACAAATTGAATTTCATATGTTGAGTCTCTTTATTTTAGAGTTTCAGGAAAAAAAGATAAAAGAAACTAATTTTCTATAAATCCTGGTACATTATCAAAATGGTACATTAAATTTTTCTTATTAAATTGTTTAACTATTTAGCACATTATAAAATTTAAAATGACATTTCTGTTTTAAATGATTACAAACCATTGAATTTGAATATAATTTAATAAAAGTATGCAAAATGCATTACCATATGAAGTCAATCTGATCAATTTCGTATTACGATGTAGAATACTATTAAAAATGTATTAATATAGTTTCCTTGAAAGGATTTTTTTCCCTGCTCTTGGGCATATGACTGAATGCTTTAATTTATTCTGTAAACATTATCTTGACACTATTGATTTCTGTAATTGTTTTTTGGATTACTTAACTATGAAACATTTCAAGATTTTAGTTTTATGAAGTATGTGATGCATAATTAAATTATATCGTATACCTCTGTTAGACATCTTATGTTCCTGTAATTAAACCAGAAAAGTACTTATGAATTGAATCCCGTTCTAATTTTCACTTATTCTAATTCTGATCTGTTTAAAAAGTGAGCTGAAAGATTTAAAACTTAAAGGAAATCATGTATTTATGAATCAGGTTTTAAACATCTGTAACGGAACATTCAAAAGAGCCATTTCTTCTAAAATAAAATAATAAAGTCATAGATTTTTAATATAACAGATTTGGTAAAGACATTAAAGACATCTTTGTTTGTATTTAATCATTCAATCAATTAGCACGTATATATTAAGTACCTTCCATGTAACAAAAATATTTCTATATACATTGAAAGCTGGAAGAATACCTATTTGTTTGATTGACAGCTGACTCCAATAAATTTTTTTCTAAATAAATATAAGGGTTTTTTAAATAAAAAAATAATAAGCATTGAGGACACTTAAGCAGCACAAGCACAGAGTAGCTGTGGGATCAGTGGACCCACTCAATACCACAGTGCCTACAGTCCAGAATTCGAGTCCAGCTCCTCTGCCCCGGCAGTGCACAAACCTGTGTGTTTGCATCTCCCACGGTAAAGATCTCTTTGCCTCGCCATTCCTGAGTATCTCTCATGTCCTCCTCTTTAACAACTCAGCCCCACATAGACATCTTACAACCAACAAACACCACAATGAGGCTCATTCTAAACACTATACCTGGCCAACTGCTTTCAATTCATGTTTATATATCTTGGTGATGTGAATTGATATCACCAAGCCTGACATTTTCCTTTGCTTTCCATAACTTACATATTTAAATTCTGGCTGGATATCAGTCCACTTGGATATCCTACAGGCTTTTGAATTAACATCTTAAAAACAGAATTTACACCATCTCTACTCCATAATTTACACCTGTGTCTCCACTTGCATCCCCTGATGCAATGGGGCTAATATTTATCCATTGCTCATGGCAAGAACTCAGGAGCTAGTCCAGGTGCTTTCCTTTCCTCATTCCACGTTGAATCGATCACCACATACTGACTGGCTTCACTTAAGATTCACGATCACTCACCTCCAGTGTGCTCTTAGCAACCCTACAGCACCTCGCCAGTCAGTTCATTCTCTCTCCTAGATGACTGTTTTAGTTTCTCCTTCTCATCAAACTACCCATGCCCATCCCTGATCTTCATTCTCAGCTGATGACTTTGCATATTATTTCACTGAGAAATAGAAGCAATCCAAAAGACCTTCTATAAGCTCCTGCCTCTGCATCTGCCTCCTATAAATATGCACACTTGCTATTAAAAAAAATTGACTTCTCTCTGCATACCTCCCAGTTATTGCTGTTTCTCTACTCCCTTTATAACAAAACTCCCCAAAAGGATAGTCTACTTACTGTCTTCAATTTCTCTCCTCTGATTCTCTCTCTCTCTGCCTTTGTTTTGTATTTATTTTTTTATCAAAATTGTATTATCATGTAAAAATTTAAGAAAATAACAGTACCCCATATTCTGCTCCTCAGTGGAAAGAAATTTTAAATCTTTTAAGTGAGTTGTTGGATATTCGTTATGGGCTGAATTGTTTCCACTCTGACATCACATGTATCGTCTGTCACATTACTCCTCATGATTGATTAGCCATAATCATATTTGTAGGGGAAGCTGATATGAGGGTACATTGAACTTGAGTTTAGAGGGATATCTTTATGTAGTTTGCTGTCACTGCCACGTACTGTTAAATTCTTGCTAGCCACACTAAGTTGTTATTGCTACTGCTTACTGTGCCAACTCTCCAGGCATCATGACTTGAAGTTCAGGAAATCTTACTGCAATATGAACAGGCACAAAGGCTCCAGCACGGGAAGCATGGAGGAGAAAGAGAGTTTGAAATGTATGAAGCCTGAAGCTAGTATATGTAAAATCATACGCAGAGGATTCAGTTCTCATCAAAGCCTACTCAAAATACTTCTCATCTTTTAGAAATATACTCTACAGTGCAGCACAATCCTGACATTGACAGATATAATATAAAATTTATAATACACTCCTACAGTGAGGACATCATTGACAAACTGCCCGAGAGTTGTTGATTCAAAAAATGTTGAAGATCAGTCTTTGCCTCAGAAAATTGGAAATGTCCTAAAATCTTACTGCTAATATATGAAGAAAGCTTAATAGAGATTTTTCCCAAATTTGACAAAAATCTAAAACTTCACTTAACATCAGCATTAATTGTTTAACTGAAGGAAAATTTTCTCAATTATCAATAATAAAGCACAAATTTTGATCAACCATGAATTACCTTTCTTTCCTCTCTCTGCAGAAAATGATATCACAATATTATTTTCATAACAAGAGAAGATTGGAATACATACAGCCAAAAATGTAGGGAAAATGTATTACAGAGGCAGTGTGTTAGGCAGTTAATTAATAAAAGTAACATTTTATTTCTCTAGATTTTGTGATGTTTGCTGTGTGTCTCTAATTTTGTAATTTCCTGGAATTATTTTATCATTCTAAATAAATATTTACTCATACTTAATTTTTGTAACTTTATGTTCTTTTTTTGTTAGAGAGAATGCCCACAATTGTATTCACTTCAGTCCCCAGTAAACCCGGAATTTTCCTTGACTACAATTACTTTTCCTTTCCTGCAAGCCTTCCTGGCAATCTCTGAAGCACATCATACTCCTGGTTCAGGCCTTTGCCCTTGCTGTCCCCTCATCAGCATGCTCTTTCCAGACACAGCAACATGGCTTGCTCTGCACTTCCTTCTGGGCAACGCTCGAAGATCATATATTAGGGAGACTTCACTCACCACCCTCTAAAAATAGCACCTTCACCCAAACATAGGGTAGCTAGATAAAATACAGGACACCTGGTTAAAAATAACTAGAAGGAGGGCAGCCCCAGTGGCCTAGTGGTTAAGTTCGGTGCACTCTGCTTTGGTGGCCTGGGGTTCGGTTCCAGGGCATGGACGTACACCTCTCTTCTATTAGCCGCCATGCTGTGGTGGCAGCTCACATAAAAAGAAAAAAAGAGGAAGATTAGCAATGGATGTTAGCTCAGGGCAAATCTTTTTCAGCAAAAAAACATAAAATAAAATAACTAGGAGGGAGTCAGGGAGGAAAAAAGGAGGAAAAATGAATAAGGAGAAGAGGAAGAGTAATCAACAAAGAAATCCTAGTAGGAAAAGGGAGTTACTCCACTTCAGTGCCTGGACAAGGTGGCCCATGGCCCATCTCTTCCCCTGCAGGGGAGAGCTGAGTGAGGAAATGAGAGGATTTCTTAATGACAGAATGACAGTTCACTCCTCTACTCGGTAATTCATAAACCTACTTAGTATCAGAATTTGCAAGGAAGCTTTAAAAAAGAGCATGAATTTCTGTGCATCTTCCCCTCACCTTGCATTGCTATACAAGCCTTCCAAATCACTATGTTACTAGGTGTGATCTTGGTTTGGGGCCACTGCTCTAGTTTATGCCAATGCTGAGCAACTTGATAGTTCTGACCACAGGCTTGCACCAAATCCTATACCCTCTTGACCTGATGGGTCTCCCTAAGACTGTTGAAGAGAAAGAAGTTCCTTTGTCGGTGTCCCAGGAAACTAGTTGCCTGAAGAACTTTTTCAACTCATAACTCCACAAAAACTCGTTTTAAAAAAATGGAAATATACCACTATGACACACAATTTTCCTCTCTCTCTCTTTCTGCTTCTTTCTTCTCTTCCATTAGGGTCAATCACTCAACAAGAATCAATAAAATCAATGCACACAATATTTCATCAGCCAAGAACTTTGTTTTTTAAAAAAGGGCTCACTGCGCATCTGACTCCACTCCTCTACACCACTTGTCATCCTTTAGACTGCCCCAAAGTGGGGAATCTATTTCCATTAAAAATCTCCTAAAATAAAATAACTTCATGGAAAAATATAACCCAAAAGAAATGTATCAAATGAAGGAAGTTGAGTAGAAAAAGAAAACTATAGTGTCCCCAAGGAGTCTGAGAATAAGATCTGAGCACTACAAAATGGAACTTTCCATCAGACTGCTGTTCAACTTAATTATGTTTTAAGATGTGCACATGTGAAATTAATATTCAGGATCCTGGTGATTTAAAAAGCAGCAATCGACCACCATTTGAATTCATAGTCTTATAATCCATTTTTTCCCATGTAACAACTAAGTACAATATGATATCAGTGCTCAGATTTCTGGAGAAAGAAAACAGTGGGCCTATTTAAAAAAAAAAAAAAAAAAAAGAATAATGCCTGTGTAACTTGAATACAAAAGAGGAGAATTATGTTAATACCAGGGGAACTACAAAGCTTCCATCGTTTTAGTCCCAGACCATGTAGAAATCTCCACTTAGCTCTTTAGGTCTACTGTGAATACCATTACACACAGACCAATGTCATATTCTTAAAACATTCTCTGAGACTCAGGCTATGCTCAGGTCTGTCAGAGCTTTGCATGGGCAGAAGTGGAGAATTAAGGATGAGACCTAGACTAGTTTGATTGAAGCCACATCGACAATACCCCCTTACTACCTGCCATGTTGCTAGTTAACGCTGTCCAGGGATAGATGTCCCAAGGAAATAAGAGAAATGATTGTTCTTTCCAGCCTCCACTCTGCTCCAAAGAAGCTCTGACTTCTGTTTTCTACATCCCAGCATTTGCTTTCCACAAATGTCTAATACAGGCCATGCCTCCCCAGTCTCTTACAAATCTCTGCTCGGGGAGCCATCATATCCTCCTGGAACTTCCTGTTTCCTCTGTATTGGATACTTCTGTGTGAGATCACTCAATTTCAACCTCTCCATCCTGCCTCGTTACTATCACAAGGAAGCAGATTGGCATAATAGAAAGACTTCGACCTTGGAGGTCAAGTCTAGACTTCATTGCTTGCTCATGGCCATGTGACCTTGGGTAAGTTACTTAACTACTTTGTGCAATTTTGTGTGTGTTTTTGTTTGCTTGTTTGTTTACCTAGGTAAATATAGATGCATTTTACTTACAAGATTATGAGTATCAAATGAGAAAAAACATGTAGAATATCTAGTACTGAGACCATCATATAAGACATTTTTGTTAAAACTTGGTTCCTGTCGCTGCCATGGTACATACTCCACCAAGAACAAAGTCAGCATCATTGAGGTTGTGTTGTGCTGATGGACTCCATCAGGGCAGTTGACAAAGCGCTGAGTCAAATGGCTCTGCTACCATGGCAAGACCTGGCTGCTTCACACTCTTAAGCCTAATCTCAGAAGTGCAACCGTAGCTCACTGCCATGCTCCAGCCACACTGGCCTTCCCTAAATTGGAACATTCTAGGCTCTTGCTTTCACCAGATTCTTGCTGATATCTTTCTCCTGCCTTTTCACAGGACTTTTTCTCCTTAGGTCTCATTTGAAATGTTATCTCTTCAGAGAAGCTCTTTCTGACTATCCCTATCTAAAGAAATTCTCTTATTTTTTATTCCAACATCCACTTTTTTTTTTTTTCCTGAACATGTTCCACAATCTATAATGATTTCTTTATTTGGTTGTGTAATATAATATAATGTCCCTAATGATTTTGTATTCTTTGTATCCCTCGTGCCCAGGAAAATGCCTGGAACATAGCAGATGTACAATAAATACAGTATGTGTTGGATTAATGAATGAACAAATTATTGTCATTTCACCACTGCCTCAGTTTTAAAGAGGCTCTTTCAGCTGCATTTCCATTTAAATAAAGCTCCAGGGGGCCTTGATTCTTTTCTTAGCTTTGAAGAAAGCCATTGTGAAAAAGCAAATGAAATGTTGGTACTGTGATGGTCTCTTAATGAATGCACAATATATATTAATTATTTGTGATGATGTTTTTGTTGATTAAAGAACAGTAACCTCGATGCTGTAAGAGCACACGGTACCTTCACCTTCCTTTGCCTTGGTTACTTCAACTGTAAAATGAGGAAACTAATCAAATGTACATCGTGTATGTTATGAAGATTGAATGAGTTTATACATGTAAAGTGCTTGAAACTGTACCTGGAACACAGTCAGTGATAAAAATGGGACTTCCAGAACTGATGTTTACTTCAGTCTGTGACAAAGACAATTTCAGTTTAACTGATTAATTCATCTCACATCCCACAGACATGGGGAAAAAGCAGAATCCATGCAGTGTTGATCAACAGAGCCCTGCTGTCATACACAGGGTTAAAGAAAAGTCTGGAATTCCTATTCAGTGAGAATTAGTATAATTTGATACTGATATTACCTGACAAAATGAAAATGTTGTTCCACTAAAATCCCTGGGGAGATTATATCCTCAAAAAGCTTTGGAGGAAACTGTATTTTCACTAGGAACATGTGACTAGCAAAAAGTATTTTAAATCCATGCTGACCAAACTGATCAGAGATAAAAAAATATTTAAGGATCTTCTGGTCAAATGGACACCAAAGCTTGTTGGATAAAAATCCAAGCCAGTTGGATTTATGGTAATACATAAGTCAGCAAGTCCCTGGATTTGTCTGTTATATTTTCTGCTATGTATTATCATGACCCTTGAATAAAGATTCATTTCAGTACAACAACTAGTAAGATTTTTTAATATGATTCCACTACAAATTCAGAGTTTGGAACTGACAGAGTTTCAACGTGTCTGTTTATAAAGATAAAAAGTTAAAGAAAAAATCTATGTTAGTGGAAAACTAAAAATAGCAAATGGTCCCATATTTATATCTCAGTAGTCAGAATACAAATAAATATCCTTGGTGAAAACACATCAGTGCTTCCAATTAAGGCAATATAATTGCATGCTTTGAAGTGGAACAATGGAAAAATCTGACAATCCATTGTATTAATATGAGACACAGACTTTAGAGACATATAAAAATAACATTTAATCTTTGTAAGGCATCTGCTTCTATATACTTTTTGCATAACATTTATGTATTGTGTGTAAACACACACATTAGATAGATAAATAGATAGCTGGATAGATAAACATATGTTAAAGAGCTGGATGAAATCTGGTGCAACCCACTAATTCACTTCGGTAAGCCATTCGCTGTTACTACCACAAGGTCTATTGTCTTCTATAGTTTCATCGTTTTCAAGAGGAGGTAGAAAAGCTTTACATATTTATACTCAATCAATCAATTTACTTTCCTGGCACAGAGCTCAAACCACCAACTTGAGGGTAAAGGACAAAGTCTCAAATAAATTAGAAAGTGGTGTACAAGTTGAGAGCAATGCTTTTTATCCTATATGTGTCTTCAAGCGTTTTATTTCATTCATAAAATGGAGTGCAATGTATAATCTTTGGAGAGAAAATAACAGGTCAACTAATTATCTTTTGTAAACAAAAAAGAGCTCACAGTTGTTTCCTCAACTTTTCATGAAATAGCACAAGACTATTATTTAGTGATCAGTTTTCAAGTATCTCTGTTCCCTTTCTTCACTCTCTTAAAACAACCTAAACAAAACTAAGCATTATTTGCAAATTTCTTTGTTAAGAATCTTGGTTTCTGGGCCATTGACTCTGCCTATATCAGTAGTTGATCGTACAAGATTTAAGTAAAATTATCACTTAGATTTCCTTATTAAGAAAGACCTAGACATGGAGTTAAAACTAGAGAGGCAGGGCGTTTAAGGTAATCAATTTGGTGAATGAATAATTAATATTCCTGTACTGATGGTTATAATTTCTAGACCTTTAGAAACCCCTTTGCAAGATGGATTGTAGGCCAATGGTTATATAATACAAAAAGGAGCTTCATTAGAACATTTTGGTCTAGATTTGGAAATCGAGTGGGTAGGAAGGCAGCCAGCTCTAGAAGAAAGCAAAGAATTAATCACGCCTTGCACCATCACAAATAGATCAGTTACAATTAGAGCAGTTTTGTTTTAATTCTAGTCTCTCAACCTCTGCCATAATCACGGCCGATTTTATTCCTCCTTTTTTCTGAGTCTTCTTTAACATTAAAAAATCTTTAGGGGCTGCCCTGGTAGCATAGTGGTTAAGTTTGCACACTCTGCTTCGGAGATCCAGGGTTTGCAGTTTCAGATCCCTGGTGCGGACCTATGCACAACTTGTCAGGCCATGCTGTGGTAGCATCCCATATAAAGTAGGGGAAGATGGGCACAGATGTTAGGCCAGGGCCAGTCTTCCTCAGCAAAAAAGAGGAGGATTGACAGCAGATGTTAGCTCAGCGTTAATTTTCCTTAAAAAAAACCTTTAGCCATTTTGTACTACATAAAATTAATTATCCACAATATTTGACCATCTTCCATTAGAATCGAAAGCCCTATAATGCAAACATGCTACAGTCTTCAAGGTTGGAGTAACTTCCTGTAATGTTAAATGCTATGACATGAAATTGATTTATTCATAATCTACACTGCTTATCTTGTGAAATATTCAATGTTGTGGATGTAGATTCTTTAGTAAAGTGCAGTGCATTAAACTCAGAGATGTACTTTATCTAATAGTTTCTAAGGATTTTACAAATGTACCTCTGAAACTCTTTCTGGTACTCATGATCAAAGTTCCAGTCTGACAGTCCTGACAATGAAATCAAAATATCCATCCATGCAACTGATATGCAAAAGCCACGCTCTCAGTCATGGCCATGAGCGTGGTTCCTGCCTTGCCAGGACCGTTGTGGTAAGTGAACACTCTGGGTCTCATTATCTCTTTTGTCAATCTGTAACATCACAGGATAAATCCATCAACAGAATTTTGGGCACGGCTTTTAAAAATTGAGTCAAAGATGTAATTGATCAGTAATAAGTCTGCACCATCCAAGAAACTGAGTCGAGATGTAGCATTATAAAGGGCATTAATTTAACTTCTAAATAAAATTTTAAAAAATAAATGAATAATTTAGGGTTGAGCTATACTGTTTCTGCCGTGACTGTATCTAGTACACCCTACCACACTGAGTTTAGATTTCTCTTCAACACAGATGTTTTGGCTAGTAGGTATACATAGTCTGGAGGGGAAATAATAACCATTGTTTTTTACAGATTTTTTTTAAATTGGTCATTCTTTAGTGTCACATGTTGCCAGAGATAAACATAAAAGCAGGAATATTTATTTTTTCTTAAAAAAGAAAGAAGAGAAAGTTCAAGTTTACTTAAAAAAAGAAAATGAAGGGGGTATACAAGCAATCGAGGAGTAGCCATCATTTGTCAAATAGCGTTATTGTGCCAGGAAAGTTCAATATTTATCATTCTGACTATGATTCCCCTGTACAGGGGTTAAAAGCTTTGTGTTTCAGATTCTGTAACATTGGGAAAATCACTCTGCTGGTTCATTTAGGTGTCTTTGTAAATTCTGAGAGACATTTGAAGTGTGGCAGGTTTAGAGTCAGGTATTTAAAAGCTTTGGCACTCCTGGGTGAAGCCATGTCAAATACTAAGATGGAATTACAGCAAGGAAAAAATAATAACAGATTAACTTTTAATTCATTGCTGTCTTAGAGCCTGAAGGCCACTGAGAGGTTTAACAAAAGACAACTAAGAATAACATGCTTAAAATACACTCCAAAGAAGAAAAAAGTAAACAATGAACCTCAAATAGTTCAAGGCAAGAGATACTAACAGTATATAAGACCAAAAATAAAAGTCTAAAGAGAAACCAAAAAGCTTTGAGACCGGCCTTTAGGATGGTGCATATGAGAAGGGGAAGAATTTCTAGTTATAGCCTTTCAAGATCCAACAGATTATACTTTTTGATGGCCAATAGTATCATTCTGACCTTGACTGCTGCTGTAGGAAATAGCGGGGCATTCAAATGTGGCCATGCATTTGCTCCACGTCAGTCAGGCACTGAGGATAATGACGGCCCAAGAATAGAGGTCCTTTCACTATATTCTGTGTTCTCTGTGGGAGGAAAACCTGAGAAAGATTTTCTATTATACCCCAAATAGCATTCTTTCTGGCAGTCCATAGTAGTGGGGAAATGGAAGAGGATTATTAAACGAGGAAAATAGTTTACCTATGGAAATATATACGTAAAGAAATTTCAGTTTATTGTATGCCAGTATAGCCTAGGCTTCTACTAGGTACCTTATGTGTATAAATTTATTTAATTCTAAAAACACTCAGAGGTAGGAATTATTGTTTCTATTTTGTAGACGTGAAAGCAGAGATGGGGAGTGGTAAGCCATTTGCCCAAGGCCATTTAGTGACTGAGCAATGGAGGCAAGATTTGCACCGAAATCTGTTGAATCCAAAGGCGTAGTTATTAACCATTATGTTCTTCTACCCATTATTAAATTTCAAGGATTGTGGGATCATCTCTAGAAAGTCCCATTTCATGCTACTTTAGGCAAATATTATCTAGAACATCCTGAGTTCCACTGCACACTATAGGGAATTAGCTGACCTCTAGATGGTTAAGAATCCACCTATGAAGGGCACTCACTACCAAAGCTGCACCCAGCCCTTCTACCAATCAGGTTCCAAAGGACCTGAGTGATCAACTCATTTTACTCAGATGACAAAGATTGTAACTCCATCAATCTGGTGAAAAGAATCAGACCACAGCAACTCATCCAGTATCTGAAAGGTTTCACACTCATTAAACCATAGCCATGACAGAAAAAGTCCACAATCCTATGTGACAAATATCCCACTGATGCAATTTCAAATAAGCACCATCTCCCTGAAAGGTCAAACTCTGCAGAGATTGTTTTATGCCAATCAATTAACCAGAACAATTACGGAAGCCCACACCTACAATGATCAAGTAAAGTGGAATATTAAATTTCCACTTATTTGGGACATTATTTCAAGAGTTGATAATGAAATAATTCTGTCCTCAAAATGGATTCACTGATCTAGTATAGAGAGTCCTCATCTAAAACCACAATAGTAATTTCATTATTTTTCTGTAAAATGAGAAAATACTGTCGTATGCAAACATCTTTTTCCATAAAGGTTTAAAAAGTATAATTTTAAAAATTGAGTCCTAAATATCTCACCTACAGTTGGATTAGCTTTCAAAACTGAAATGATATGTGAATTCTGAGAAAGTCTCAATTTGAACACAATAAGATTAACCATTCACAATAGAAAGCCATTTCAAATGCAGCATTTGGGAAGGATCATCCATCACAGAGACTAGCACATTCTCCATGCTAGACTGAAGCTTGGAACTTAATGGGAAGTTACTGACAGGTTTCGTCTTCACAGCTGCCCCTGGAACTTGTTAACAAGTCGGTTCTCCTGACAGGCAGATACCAAAGAGCAGCTCACAATATTCCAATGAACACACTAGAAGAAATGCAACCCCCTAAAAAACTATTCCTTCAGCCCTTTGAACTAAGTAAATGCATCTTTTAGAGGTCATCAACCAAGTATATTTAATAAATCTAGCCTTATGGTTTTTAACACCTTTGATATAACTATTTCTAGCAAAAAAAATAGTGAAAAGAGTTCAATGTGTCACAATTTCCAAATTCTTTTTCTTTTTTGATTACAATTCTCACATTCCAGTTCTATCATTAATTATGTCATCAGCAGCCTATTAAAATGTACGTATAGAGTGTAATAACAAGTACTATCTTGATTAATTCTCAAAACAAAACAATCCTCTATGACAGCTATTATTGATCCTTTTTTTGCAGATAAGTAAACTGAGGCTCTGAGAAATTAAGCGGCATGCCTAAATTATACTGCTAAGTTTTGGCAGAAGGACCAACTTTTTTCCACTTCAATAAAAATCTACTGTACTTTTCCCACAGAGATAGAGAACTAGCCTTAGAATTGAGGTCAGAATAAATAATTTTTTTATTTTAATATGAGTCAACAACAGTATCTTTTAAAAATTATATGCACTGGAGTAAAAGAGAGTTAGAACTAAGTTTTCTCACAGGCATTTTTAGCCTAAGTCCTACATCAATTTTTGTATGTGTGTGTATATATCTATATCTATATACACACACAGATGCACATATATATTTGTACATGTATATATACATTATATACTATATATAATATATTTATATATATAAATAGAAAAATTCTAGAAAGTCTAAATATATAAATATGTATATATTAAGCCAGTCATTGCTCTATAGATGAAATAGGCAGCCTCCTTTGTAGAAAATTTGAAAGACTGGAATAAACCTTCTGTCAAAATCTGACCACACTGCCACCATCACTACACTCAGCACCAGCATTTCACAACTCCTTAAATTTCCATCATGAGTCATATTCTTGAGTTGGGGCATCAAAGACTGTTGTTAAAACTACTATGCTATTGGGTGAGGATGGGGGTGTGTCACATTAAATCATTATAAGCCATTTATATCATTCTACAATCCTTTTGAATTAACAGATCCTTGAAGATCCTTGTTCTAGCAGATCCTTGAAGAACTAGATCGCCCAGACAAGAACAAGTAAGTTTGATATCAGAGGATGGAAAAGGGAAAGATTAAGAGCTTTCATAGTTTTGGTATTCCTAAAATATACATTCAAATCTATTCTATTCCAAGTTCTTCTCGTGGCTGACGGAAATGGCCACGAGTGCATTGATGCACACAGCATTGTAATCAGACAGATATTTTCACATTCTACAGCATATGGAACAGCTTGTCCTCAGCAAAGCCCCGCTCTCCGACAATGGCATTAGGCTTTTCAGACCTACGGGGCTATTTCTCATACTGCCAACCATACATGGCTTTTCAGAGCACATTTTCTGTCACCTTTTCTTCTTTCAAGTTCTATTCTCTGTTACCCTTCTTTCTAACAGTCAGGGGGCAAATGAAGTGGAAGTGGCAGCACAAGGTACATTTTTCATTTATAAACCATAATTGCATATTTGTGGGTAAACAATCACCTAACTATCAAAGGCAAGTCTAGGACCGGTGCCAGGCATAATAGCATAGCTCATACCGAAACAGCTTCTGGAATCACAAATCACCTATCACACTCTTCTCTGAAAACACCGCCTGCTCCACCCTATACTTAAATAGAGTATGAAAAAATAGGGGATAGTTATTTGGGATACACATTATTTTAAAATGCGTTTTAATAACAATTCCAAGATTGAGGGGTTGAAATTTTCAATATGGTTTCTCTAAGTTTGTCCACATAGTCTCATATATCTGCATTCCAGTGTCAAGAAATAAAAGATTTATCAATGATCCTAGGGAATACTCCCTCTAAGAACACTGCTGAGGACATGAAATCCTCAGGTCTGCTCAAACCATGACAAGTCAAGTCTCTACAGATTTAAAATGTCTTAACATTGCTTTTCACTTAAAAAATTTTATAGTTTTGTCCTTTAAAAATTTCTCATCTCAAATGGTTAATATCCTTCTTATCAAGAGACCTCATATGAAAACTCATAAAGTACCAAGAACCCAATAAATAGATGAACAAAAGCAAGGACGACTCACAAATGAGGAGGCACAACTAGAATCGAAACTAAGGAAAACTGTCCTGGGCTTCCATGAATAAAAGAAAAATCAAGTAAACCAAAGAAAAACCATCATTAACCTATAACTTTTTAATTATATAAAATAAAATTGTGCTTGAGAGCATAAATTGCTCAAGGATTTTGGAAAGTAATTTAGCAATATGTGTGAAGAGTATGAAAAGCAGCCTTTGAACTCAAGGAAATAAGCCTAAATGTGAAAAAATTGGTTTATCACAGCATTTGTCCTAATAGTGGAAAACTAAAAATAATCTAATATCCAACAGTAGGAGAAGAGTTGCAGAAGTGGTCTTATAGCCATTATGTTGTAATACAAGGCTTAAAAATGAGGAAATGAAAAAAGTTTGGTCAAATGGAGATGACTTGAAGTGGAGTGATTGGTACATGAGTTCATTATACTATCCTCCAAAAAAAAAAAAAAATAGGGAAGTTCTTAAACTGTTACAGGAAATGAAGCACATCTATGTTAGGAGAAAAACAATGTAGAAAGAAATACAGTGAAATACTAGTAGCGAATAAAGTTTTTTTAAAGATTTTACTTTTTTAGAGTAGTTTTTGGTTTACAATAAAATTGAGAAGAAAGTACAGAGATTTCCCATATACCCCTTACCCCAACATGTGTAGAGCCTCTCCCATTGTCAACATCACTCACCAGATTGGTACTTTTTTTACCAAGGATGAAACTACACTGACATATCATAATCACCTGAAGTCCACAGTTTACCTAAGGGTTCACTCTTGGTGTTGTATACTCTCGGTGGGTTTGGACAAATGTATAACGACATATATCAGTCATTATAATATCATACAGGGTATTTTCACTGCCCTAAAAATCCTCTGTGCTCTGTCTAGTCATCTCTCCTTCCCTCAACCCCTGGCAATCACTGATCTTTTTATTGTCTCCATAGTTTTGCCTTTTCCAGAATGTCATATAGTTGGAATCATATAGTATGAATAAGTTTTTAAAAATTTTTTAGAATCTACAATTATAATAAAAAACTAATCATTTGCAAATAAACATTACCTTCTTCACAAAACCCATGGAAACCATGAGGATTCTTCCATGAAAGTAAAGAAGGTATTGATAAAATAAAGCCTCCAGGAAGATAAAGAAAGCTGACATATTGTTAATAATAGCTCTACTACAAAACACTAGAAGAGAAAAATTATTTTTAAAGAAATATTATAAGTGAAGAAATGGCTTCTTTTCACAAACAAAACCCTTGGGAAACAAATATCTGCCCTTGGCAATGAAACACCTTGGCAGACTGACTCAGCATCAAGACTGGATTATAGACAAGGAAGAGGTAGAGAAGAACAAAAGAAGAGGGAGAATCAGATAGCTATTTTTGTGTGTGTGTGTGTGTGTGTGTGTGTGTGAGGAAGATCAGCCCTGAGCTAACATCTGCCAATCCTCCTCTTTTTGCTGAGGAAGACTGGCCCTGGGCTAACATTCATGCCCATCTTTCTCTACTTTATGTGGGATGCTGCCACAGCATGGCTTGACAAGCGGTGTATTGGTGCGCGCCCGGATCCGAACCAGCGAACCTTGGGCTGCTGCAGCAGAGCACATGCACTTAACCGCTTGCACCACCGGGCCGGCCCCCAGATAGCTATTCAATAACTGAATCATTCAGAAAAAAAAATAAGAATGCTTTCTACACAAAGTTAAAAAAAAAAAAAGAACAGACAAATGTAGGTCTATGAGATTTTGCTGAGGTAACTTTATAATATTTCCAATCTGCAGAAGTATTTTGGTTGCTTCTAATCTTAAAGGACCTCTATTGTTTTCCAGCCTCTCAGTGTGCTTTGGAAAGGAACCATGACCTGAGGTATTGTTGTCTTTGGAGATTAAGAGAAATGCAGTTCTCTGCTATCATTCTTCTGATCCTCTCCAATTATAACCAGTTGCGGGCAGTTATGTGTGGCCTTTGCAGCTTGGTGACTACTAAATTATTGGCGTTGAGATGTCAAATATTTCCCTAATGAGCTCAAGGTCCAAAGTACACCCTAAGCTTCAATCACAATAGTGGGGCATTTCACTCTGTCTGCTTCTGTATGGGTTAGAGCTGTTATGCCTCCAAAAACATGTGCATGATTGCTTGGCGGAAAAAAAAAGAAAGAAAGAGAATGAGGATAAAGAAGAAAGGAATCTCTTTCTGTAATAAATTAAGAGGCTTATCATTTTTAAATTGTTATTTCTATCACTTAGCTTTAGAAACTCAGCCCCAGCATGATTGATTCTGAACCCTTCTAATTCTATTCAAATCCAACTAAATGTAGAAAGCTAGAGAAGGAAGGATTCTTTGGAAAACAAAATGATACCATAAGCCCTCCTCAGAAATGACTAACATATTGGTGGAAGCTTTGCTCTTTTTGACAAAGGGGTATCTGGCACCTGTAAGCGCAGATAAACACAGGTGTTACTTATAAACACAGCCAAGCCTCATCCCCCAGTGAATGCTCCGGGTTGCTGCCTGTTCTGTCATGCTGAGGTGAAGGAGAACCAGAGAATGCCATAACTCCCAGCCTGGATGACTCTGACGGCAGTCAACTTCTTTTCTAAATAAATAGTTAGACCTGAACAAAGGTATTGATGGTGCTTGCTACCCTAAAATTTAAGAAATAATATGGTGATTAAGGTCTATCATTATCATAAAGGAGCTAGAGTCTCACAGCTTTGGTTAAATGTCTATTCTGAGACTCTACTGGTGTGGGGAAAATCAGCGTTCTGCTGGTCAAGATGGTCTTCAAATCATGATACCATTATCGCAAGAATGTGGACATTTTAAATTAGCAGATTACATTAAAAAATAATTTTATTAGTCCCTCTTCCTCATTGAAACAATCATTATAAGCAAACCATGAGATGTGAACACAGCTATTTGAATTACGTTTTACTAAACACAAGCTTTCCAATTCTTTGAATCAGCATGTTGGCTGGCAGCGAGCTTCGCCTCACTATTTGGAGTGTGGACATGTTTGTGCTTGTCTCTTTTTATTGCTTTGGGGATTTTCCCAATGTAAATCCTCTTGGAACTCAACTCTCCAGCTTTGTACAGATGTACTGTAACTGACTCTTTGTTTATGATCCTGTATCCAGTTTTTTTTTTAATGGTAGTAGACAGATTAGGCACACTTCTAAGGGACCTATTGTTCATTGTGAGCACTGTGTGCTTAATTGCAGAAAGGAAAAAACAACAACAACAACAATAACCCAGCTGCTTAACTTATGGATATCAGCAACAGGGCCAGCAATTTCGACATGGAAAGTAGAACTCTCATCATTCATAAAGTTGGCAGGAGTTTCTTCTGAATTTCACACTGAACAAGAATCTCTTTGTTTGTCTCCAATTACTTTTTCAAACAACTAAATTGAGTGCTCGTGGAAGGCGCTTGCTTTCCTAAGTGAAGTCTTCTACTTTAACAGTGAACAGGTGCAGCAGAGGGAGTGACATTTAAGGTATTACGAACTCCCCCAAATTCCATTAGTATGCCTTAAGCTTAATCTAGATGCTCTATTTTCAAAGTCGAGCCTCTGTGGCAGGTCTTGGTCTATTCTTTGACATTATCTGTAAAACCACCAATTGCAATGGTAATTTTTCAGAATCAGCTAGGCCTGGAAATAAACACATTACTTCTCTAATGTATTACCTCATACAATTTTGACTCATTTCCTTCTGTAGTTGGCCCAGAGCCATCAATATTGTAGAGACTTCTCAATGCCCTCCGACTAAAACAGACATTGTGTGTTGAGGATGGTGAGGGCAAGGCCAATGCCAACAGCTCTCTTTTGGCCTTGCCTTATTTTTTTCCCGGCTCTCTGTCTGACCTTTCTTTTAACAGAACGCACTCTTTTCCCACCTAACAGTAAATGTTTTGAGGGATAGCCCAGTGATGTGAAAGAGCCCAAAATGATCTCTGTCTTAATGTGCAACACAATCTTTCCAGAACATTATGAGAACTCGGTGGCACTTCTTATGAACCTGTCTTTGGAGTCCCAAGACTTTGGAACATTTTTGAGATAAGGGAAAAATAAGTAATTGCTGCCTTAGAAATTAAACAGTCTTGGATGAGATCCAGAGAGAATTTGCTTTAATTATGAAAGTATTTTCCGAGGCAAATAGTCTTAAAGTGGAGTTTTAATGTATTGCAAACAGATGATCGTTAGCATGAAACAACGTCAGAAGAGTAAGTCGTGAGAAGTACCTGTTCAGCAATAAGTAAAAGGAGTCAGAAAAGAAAACACATGAGCATGGAAAATGTTGTTTTTAGAAATAAAAATGTCAATGCACAATAATCCATTAAACAAAGGCATTCCATCCTAAATTATTCCACCAGCGCTTCTAAAATTCCCAAGTGCAATAGATTTTTGGTTACTAATAATTGAGTCTGGATTCATGCCCCAAAACTGAAGATAGAATGCTCACATATCCCATTACTAATTCCTTTAACAAGACTTCCTCTGAACGTTTTTCACTTTTTAACCCTTTTGTTTCCATTTAAGAGAGTAGTTTCATAGGAGGTAATTCAATCTTATTTCTGTCCAAGTATTTGCGATGCAGCTGTTTAATGAAATGGAATGAGATGTCCAGTTGTTACTGTTATGTGTTTTAGCAAAGAGCCAGTTTGCACAACCACATTTGGATTTGTGACAAGAAAACAGTATACTTCTGTATACATAAAAGATGTGTATAAAATGACAACTTGACCAAATATCCAGAAACCATCTGGAGGAGCAGGCATTTGTTCACTCAGTTAGATAAGCCAGAACCTAAAGTGAAAACATGAATCAGTGGTACCAACTTTAATTTAAATATATTAAGTATTTGGTTTCTTGAACTGTTCATAGAATAGGCTCCAAGTTGGGATACTCCTAAATATGTAAGTCTTTAAAAAGTTACCACTGGGCTAAAAATTGTGAGTCTTGTTCTAGTTCTGTCACTAGTTAGCTTTAGAAGCTAAGGCAAGATACAGCTTCTCAGGTGATTTATTTGTTTGCTCACACACAAGATAATAATGACAACTGGCTTACATTCTTCTCAGGGTTGGTGTGAAAATTAAATGCTACCATACAAGTAAAAACACTTTAATAAAAGCACCATCTAAATACATAAGACCATTTTATATGCCAAAAAAATCTGACTGTTGGACCATCAACCGAATGTTCTTGAGATTTAAACTGGAATCATACTGGCATACCAGAAACGCAACCTTTTTATTTGACCATAGAGAGAAGCTAATAAATGTCATCTGGTTATGACATTAATTCATTCAACAAATCTTTACTGAACTCTCATCATTTCTCAACCATTTTGCTAGATGCTAGTTATGAAGTAATAAGTCATGTCTAAACTTTCCTGCGTGGAGCTTAGAGTATAATAACGGATCTGGATAGGAAGCAGATAATCACACGAATAATTACATACTTGACACCATGAGACAGTATTATGAAAGAAAGGTAACATTTTGGGAGTATAAAACAAGGCTTAAACTATACTTCAGATTTTGGTGACGTTCTCTAAGGAAATAACTTAGCTGAGACCTCAGGGCCTAGTCAGAGTCCCCCAGATAAATAAATGCAGAGGGTAAGACTGCGGGCAGAGAAAGCCTCGTGCAGGAGATCTTGGTACACAGAAAATCAGGGACAGAACGGAGCTGGGAAACATCAGAAGGCTAGGAAAAGAGAAGATCACACAGGAATTTAGACATCAGGGCTCTGGAATAGATGGAAAAAAACTTTAACGTGGACAGAAAGAAATCCAGAGCTGTAAATATAAACTCATGATTTCTTTTTATCTGAGTACAAAACTAAGAATGTATTACTGCGGCCCTTTAATACCAGACTCTTTTGTCCTGGATCAACGATTTTCGCACCCTGCTCTCTGGAATCCTAGACCTCCAGAGTTGCCTTGGCAGGGGCCTGAGGTGGGCTAGGAGCAGGGAGGAGGGCAGAGAGACCACACTGCTCCACCCTCAAACCACCCAGCCCCCTGCCAGCACGACACAGCAGGAACACTCAGTGTATGTAGTCGGCTTCTCCATAAGAATCATTGGAAGAAAAGAGTCCAAAGTCAAGGAAGGCAGGAAGGCTAGCAGAGGGAGAGAGAGAGGGAAAGTCACTATCCTCAATAAGCAGCAATAAGGTTATTTTCATATGGGCTTCATCCACGTTTCTTCTTTTTTGCCTAGAGGAGTTTGTGTTTCGTTTTCTGAGAGCTTATCGTTGTTTTCCCTGATGACTGCTTGCCCATGGATCATCATATTATATCAGATCATTTGTCTTAAAATGAGACCTAACTCACTAGTCTGCTGGGCCTCGGGAAATCTGTTGCCTCAGGAGGCAGGCTGGGGAGCACCCCCTTCATGGAAGGGAGAGCCTTCTCTTTCCACTGGGTGATACTAATTTGCCTTGACTGTGGTGATACTTCCTCGGGCTTTCCTTTCTGAGGTTTTAAAACCTTTTATTGCATCTTCCAGGGCATTGTTCAGGATGGTTGATGGTGTTCTGAGACCTGAGGAGAAAGGGATAGCAACCGTTGTACATATTGTACACTAGAGAATTCTGGGCGTCAAGCTCCGTCTCTAGACTGAAAAAACAGTGTGAGTGACCACTCAGTCCGCTCAGAGGAAGGGAGAAGGACACAGCCTTGCCCTCCCCTCCCCACCCCATGCTCCGCCCATCAAGTTAGCTGAATGAAGGCTGACGTTGATACAAAACGGATGTGGGCTTGGCAAACCTGTAAAACATAATAAAGGAAGGTACTTCATAAGGCTTCAATCCCAGAGGATTCAATCCCAGAATTTCCCGAGGGAGCCAGTGTTGCTGATCCATTTATTATTTTCTAACCATCTTTCCTCATCCCTGGTGGAAAGCTACCTTTCAGCCTCTCTCTACTCAGGCCAGCAAGCTGACAATCCCATGCCAAATCATACATCTGCGAAGCTGCCATGTTACCACAGATTTGTGGGTAAAAGTTTTCCAAAATTACTATTTTTAGTCTTAACTTGCTAAGGTGGGCAAAGCGTTACAGCAAGCAGGGAAAGAAGGTCATATCAACACCTAACTTGGAGAAACTTCCTCATGGAACTTGCCAGTCATTCCAGGATCACCCAGTTCAAACTAAGACAGCCCAAGACTAGTTGCAAAGTCCAACCTGCATGCTGTGGTTCTAAGATCTCAATAGGCAACATGGCTGACTTCACTCATGTGGCAGAGAGGGGCCTGCTCACCCAGTATTGCACATGCTCCCTGACATTTTCCAGACTCCTTTGAAGGTAGGTTAGGGCCACTGACTCTTCTGGCCAGTGGGCTGGGAGCTGAAGAGATGTTCTGGTCTGACGCACTTAAGAGTGGGTGTGAGCTCCACGTAACCTCTCATCTGCTTCCTGAGTGATCAGAAAGCTAGCTGGCATGCTGAGCGGCTACATGGATGAAGGCTGCCCTGGTGTCACCATCCTGCAGTGACCGCTTGAAAGGATCACTTCGCTGTGGTACCCACTGAGATTCACCAGGGCTACCTAGCCTGTATCAACTAATACAAACCACAGAACTAATTTAAGGCAAATCTTCCCTTAAACCTCCTCACTCTTCAAGCTCTCCATCCACTCATCACCATATTTCTCCAAGTTGTGATTCTCTTGCGTCATGTGATTAACTTGAGTCCTCTTCACTCTCCGGAGCCTGCTTTCTCAAGGATTACCAGTGAGTAAGCTGGGAATACCAAGCTATTTCCTTTTATCTTCTTTTATCTCCCTAGAACATTTGGCATTCAGCATTGAAAACCACCTTTTCTTTAAATCCTCTTTTCCCTGTGTTTTTGTGACTCTGTTAAATCAATCAACTGACAAGTATCTGTTGAGCAACTACATACACTAAAACCATCTATGTCCCTTGGACTCTTTTCCCTCTATACTCTCCCATGGAGATATCTTGTGGCTCTATCCATAGATCCTCTAAGCTTCAGTTTCCTAATCTGTAAAATGAGCTTAATAATATTCTCCCTTTCAGTTGCTATGAAGATTAAATGAGTTAGCGTTTATAAAGGAACCTATGACAAAGCACAAAATATAGGAGTTGCGGAGTCAATCTCCCGCTGCTGTTGTTGTGAAGTGACAACTATTCAAACAACTTCCAGATCACTATTTGTAGTCATCACCTTTCCAGCAATTTCCAGTCTTACATGTTTAATTTCTAAGGGGCACTTCAAATGAAACATTCACATTCACCTCAAATCTAATAACTGAGCTGACAATTCCTTACCCTACCCTACCACAACCTTCCACCCCCGAAAAGTCTCCATTTCTGCCAGTGGTCCCATTACTAACCCAGCCATCAAGGTTTGAAGTTTAAGATTAAGTTTCATTCATTGAAGTCTCCTGCTGATATCGTCTTTCCATTTCAGCTTAGTAAAACAGTAACTGAGCAAGAACACTATGATTGGCAATGTTTGCTGTGAATTCAAAATTGAATCAGATAAAACCTGCCTTCAGGTTGGGGAAGTATAGAATGGATTTGTGAAAAGAACAAGATGAGCAAAATCTGAGTGTTTAGCAAAAGAGGTCTGTACATCATTGCAACATGAGGCTGCGTCCAGGGAGATAATGGTAGATTCTCCAAGAACTGAAGATATTAATGTGATGGAAGAGAAATTTTTGTGGGATTAAGGGATCAAAGGAACTGGGGGGCTAATACGTTGTTGTGTTGGTGCCAGTAAGTCAAATAATGAAGTAGAAGAGTGCTGGGGACTGACAAGGCCAGTTGTGGCCATGGGAGAGGGTTGTTAAAAGGGAAAAAATTTTTTAAAAACATTGAAATCAGTTGTCAGGTGCATTATCCACACAGAGGTCAAAATCGTCCGTGGTGGTGGCAGGAGTGGTAGTAGAGAGGAGGACTGTGAGACGATGCCAACTTCCTCATTAAGGAGATGCAGTGACTGGAATGTAGCAGATGATAATCGAAGGCTCATCCAGATGGCATGAGCCTCAGGGTATTTTGTGTAAAGGTGGCGTAGTATGAAAGACGCAATGGGAGAGCTAGGAGAATGCCCTTTATGGAAGAATTCCAGCCTTCACCTCTTTATAATGGTCATCCACTGCACTCAAGTGGAGTACAGTTAAAAACTGGATGGATCCTTTCAAGGGGGTTAGTTGTTGAAATAACTGAGACACCTCATTTTAAGAGTTTCTCATTTAGAAAGAGGATTTCAGCACAGATTTCAAAGGCATATTAGAGAGATTTCTAGAAAATTTGTGAGCTATTAAAATTATTTACCTTAAATAAATCTCTAGAGTCTTCTTCATTGCTTCTAACTTCCACAGGTCACTAACCAAGACTAACAGAGGCCACCCACAAAGAAAGTTAAAAATTTTATTGGCTCCAGTTTAGTCGTGTGGATAGCATCCAAAGATTTCCAGCCCCCCAGATTTCATAGGATTGTGAATTTATGTAAACCACCAACATTCTGGGGTTAGTGGTGCAAGGAATAAACAGAGAAAGCTAAACAGATAATTCAAGCTGTGTAGCAATTTGGAAAAAAGTAGTTCTATCTCAGATTAATAAAATGGAAATTGTGCTGCTAGAACTATGTTGCTTCCTGTTACTGCCAAATCTCTTTTGCATTTGTATGATCAAAAACTCATAATCCTATTGAATGCACACAAAATTGGATAATAAAGTTCTCAAAGTATTATTGTTAGTATCTGCTCACCAATACCAACACAGAGGGAAAGCTGTGTGCATATAAGATGTTACAATATTATAAACATCTGAATCTTTTTAATATTTTCTTTTCAGTGTTCAAAATATGTGTTCAAATTAAGAATTGAAAAGTCATTTCTATCAGATAGAATAGGCTTATCTATCACAGAAAATAGTAATGTGATTAGCTATTGACTGTATGGGAAAAATAAAATTGTTACAATTTGTATTTTTTGCACCCAAGAACTGAAGAAAAGTTTGGCTACAAAACCAATAGTTGTTTTGAAATGTTTGGGGTTTTTTTCCCTTTCTTCTACAATGTTGTGTTTGGGCTGTGAAGTAAAGTGTGATCATATACTAATGCCATAAAATGAGAAGATTGTGTGTGTGGATGAGAATGTGTTAGGGGGAGGGACAGGAGATTGATGGTGATTAACAGAAATTGATCATACAATATTGATTCTCATTTCCTTTCTTATCCCCAAATTGCCATAAGACAGACCACAAAGAAAATCCCATAAGACAGCAAAAGTTATGCACATAAACTCTTTCATTGAATCCAAATGCAACATATTAGAAGAATCTCAAGGGCAAATGTTTCCTTTGGAATATTAGATTGGTAGAGTACCAAGCGTATTTTTTTATAAATCCTTAAAACGATATGACTCATAGAAATTCTATGAAGTAGGATGTAAGTGAGGAGAGAGAAATCCTCTCCAAATTCTGCTTTATCTAAATTTAAAAATCATTTGACTACAAGAGGGGGTAAACTTGCCTCTTATAAAGGGAATATAGGACTTTAAAAATGAAATAGCAAGTTTTCTTTCATTTTGTCTATTTTCTGGAGTTAGAACTTGAGAAGTTCCCTAAGTTTCAAATTGAACATACCTACTCAATGGATGTCATGCTGGTATTGAATACTGCAGATGGAAAGGGGGAAGGGAGAGGTGGGATGTGGGGAACGACAGTCCGTAATGTATTCCCTGTTCAACATTACTGAATTATTTATGTGCCAGTTGCTTGCCACATGTTTATCATATAGATTATGCATATACCTCTTAGACAATGAAGAAAAACAGATATAATTTCTTTTTCATTTCACTCTGGAGATTGAAGAAGCCCTGTAATCATTAAAGACAACGTAGCTGTGCCCTAAAATAGCTTAGGTAATGTTAAACCAAGTAAGCCTGCATGCTGATGTTTGCATTGACATTATTTTAGTGTCTCCATTCATTGAATTCTATCCAAAAATCACTGCCATTTTCCTTGATTATACACACAGGATTCAGCATCCAGGTTAATCCTTTCCTCTAATTCCATCATATAGAAAGGAAAGTTTCACGTTTAAGACAATTTAGCCCATAGAAATAGGCAAAGGAAAAGGCTGAAAAATTCCTTAAAAAATTTATTTTTTAAGTTAAAGATTTTCGCCATAGATAGAGCAGAAAGCAGAAAACAAGCAATGTGAGAGAGAAACTGGAAAGGAATAGAGAGAGGCCTAGAAGGATATAATATTCTACAGTACTAAATTTTTAATCTCTTACCAGAGCAAGCAATTCCTCTCTGTCGGACAGTGTCATGCTAATGCAACCTGCCAATATGCTGGTGACTTAGTGTGACCCACAGAGCTTCTCTTGGTTATGCACAGTTTTCTAGAAATCTGGGTCCATGGTGAGAAATCACTACACTACATTTTTCTTGTCGTCAAGCAAAGGCTAGGTAATTAATTTCTCCATAGGTTTATGATCATTCCTTTTCCCCTTCCTTAAAAATTATGGCTTCTAACACATATGTTGGAGAAATTCATCAATAAAATGTGTTTTATGAGGAGACACAATAATATCTTTCAGTTTTGTATTAGTTAAGGTAAAAGGAAAGCCTCAAATATGAAATTATTTTGACATTTATTCCAAAAATTTCCAAAATTCCCCATGTTTTTCATGTAGGAAGTTTAGGGGTGGAGAGGAAGAGAATGATAAAGATTAACAAGAGATAGACTTCAAACAATATTTGAAAGACTAGTGTTATGAAAACTCTTTATGAGTATTCAGAAACCCCACTGGTTTTAAGTGAGGTTCCTTATGCAATCGAGGCTGTGGAGCTAAAACACAAGAGCCCAGGAGAAAGTGATTAAATGAAATTGTATATGCTGTAATGCACATGCAAACATTTGGCTAAGGATATGTATACTTTTGTGACATCAGAGTGTGATAGTCCATAGACCTACCATACGGCTCCATTATGTAGAAGGATCCCCTAGAGATCTCCTGTTATGCAGCAAAGCTGAAATATCTGCCTCTTTTATGCAGGCAATATTCCATTTTAAAATATTTTCCAATCTGGCTCAGAATAACCCCCTCTGTGAACCAAATGTGTTCGTTACCAAATATTCTCCATGGTTTTCCTCCAAGGACCGAGACAGCCTCCAGGTGTTAGTAATGACCTAATCATACAAAAGCCAGCATATTTATATACTCCTTCCCCCAAGAAAATGTGGATGTGCTTCTTTCTTAGTCTACTTCACCTCAACAGCCTTCATACATCTGCTGATTATATGTTTGTAAATCTCTCCTTTTATCTCCCCAACAGATGCGTGCTGTGATGAGAAATGCCGAAGCACACATTAGAAGCAATGATGGTTATCAGCCTAGCAGAGGCTGATGGGCTTCCTCGGATCTCGCCATGGAACCAATGGAATGCCAGAAAATGATTGGCTGGGGGGCTCTTCCACACTGTCAGGAGCATTGGAAAAAGACTGCAAGAGAATGATGAGAAAAAACCTAGAGATTGGCAAATGCTTCACTGAAGCAATCTGTTACATTCCTCCTCACAGAATGGGACGCCTGGCCTGAGATGAGAGGAAAAGTAATAGGACTGAGAGGAAGCTAAGGAAATAGAAGCCGAGGAGAGCGGGACAGAAAGCGAAGATTTATAGCATGTATCATAACCGCTCTAATATGTTGGGCTTCTCCTGAACTTAATCCAACTTCCACGTTACTGAAAATTTATCATTTCCCTTATGTATTTGCAGAAAAGACAGAAAATGAGTAAGAAAAATGGAAAGAGATGGAAAAAAAGAGACAAAAATGAAGGGGACTAGCAGCCCAATTCCTGTTTCTCTCGCTTTTGTGAGACCATGTAAAATCATCAGCAGATATTGGCTGATTCTCATCATTTTGAAAGTGGCTATTCAAACCTTTCAGAGAAGGACCTGGTCCATGCACCAGTTATTGGCCAAGGTTTGACATGTGCTAATAGCACTTCAAGGACACTGGTCTTTCGATGACCATCAGGTGCCAGTGCTTCTAAATTGGCCAATTTTGTGTGTCAGGAGGCCAGAAGACATACAATCACATAAGAAAAACACTTTAATCCAGTCATTATAAGGTAGGAGCTGAACACAGTGGCTGAGGTGTTTATAGGTATAGCTGTAATTTCAGCCTGGGTTCATTCAGTCAAGAAGATTGTTTCCAGTCTACTAGAAAACACTTCCAATAAGCTTTGAATTACAACCTCAATATCTTTCTTTTTTTTTTTTCAGGTTAACATGTGAAATAAAGAGAATACTACTCAGCCATAAGAAACGATGAAATCCAGCCATTTGTGACAACATGGATGGACATTGAGGGTATAATGCAAAGTGAAATAAGTCAGAGGGAGAAGGTCAAATACCGCATGATTTCTTTCATTAAGTAGTAGATAATAACAACAATAAACAAACACATAGGGACAGAGATTGGATTGGTGGTTACCAGAGGGGAAGGGGGGAGGGAGGAGGGTGAACGGGATAATTCGGTACATGTGTGTGGTGATGGGTTGTAATTAGTATTTTGGTGGTGAACATGATGTAATCTATGCAGAAATAGAAGTACAGTGATGTACACCTGAAATTTTTACAATGTTATAAACCAATGTTACTGCAATAAACCAATGTTACTTCCAAAAAAAAAAAAAAAAAAGATTCCCTCAATGTCAAAGTTCCTTTCACTGCCTAAAAACTAATGAGTATCCTCTGCTCTAGAAACAGATTATTTAATTTTAATCTCTTAGCAGACTAGTAGTAACAAAACTGGTTATGCATTTTCCCTTTTCATTTACTTTTCTGTAATTGATCACTGGCCTTAAAAAGATAAGAAGGCAGATTTCAGCTGCCATCTTCTATGGTGGTTTTCATTCATTAGTTTTCTTTCTCTTCTTTCTCTCACCCTTCAATCTCCTCCTCTCCTGTTACATCAGCTACATCTCTTGCCACAACCTCACATAATTCCTGTCGTGTGTCTTCGCAACATCTAAATTGTTATGATGTATTATGCATGCAAATGTAATTGCAGAGGAGGAGTTAAGCAAGATGACAGCCTAAAGAGGCATGTTTTTTTGACTCTGTCACTCCCAGAAAACAGCATAAAGAGCTCTGGGACAACTGGATGTTATGATGAAAACATTGGAATGGCAGAATATCAAATTAAACCATAGAAGTGTCCTACTGAACCTGCATCATCTGTCATGGGCAATGAGAGCCCCAAACCGAAGAAAGCTACATGAAGTCAAGGCAAGTATTTGTCGTAAAACCTGCCTTTAATTTTTACACTACGAAAAATAAAATCAAAATTGTGCTTTCACTGCAATACTTTTGGGTGAGAAATGTATAAACCTCCTTTGTCACACCATATAATTAGTTGTTTTCAGACCACTTGGTTTGTGAAAAGACATTAACAAAAAATTGTAACCTGGAAGCTAACTGAATAAATCTTTATGGCACTAACCACAATCTTAAAAATTAAGAGATTTTACTTTGATCTTATGTCTAAAAATGAAAACTACAATGACATGGAAAATAACTGACCCCTTACAAATCAAGTATTTTAGAACACGACATGTCCTTTATAAAATGGCTAATAGGATGTTTCTGAAACCACAGTGCTAGAGAAATCATATCAAAATTATTATTTTAAATTGCTGATAGGAACTCTAAAACATGATCTCAGATGGAATCATTTTGTATGGAATACATTTCAGACAATAAATTTTAACTTCAAAGAAAAAAAATTCATTGACCTGGTCTTTACCTGGTAAAAAGTAAAATAGAGCCTTATCTAACTGGCTCTTGACCTAGAGCACCTTCCCTTCCAAACCAGGACTTTCTCCTTTTCAGACCCACCATTACACGTGTTCGTTATATCTAGAGTCCCAGAGAGGTTTGGAAGACATTCACAGAAAGAGGTTTATACATATGGGGAAGAGTCCACGGCTGTGCACTAGCCTCTCTACTTGAGCAAGACTAGAACTGGAAAATAAGCCTAATTGGCAACAAATGTTTAGCTTCACAGGTTAAGTTCATTATCTTGAAGGTTCATTCCTAGCCAGTCATGATTTGGATGTCTATGGGCAGTATAAGAGGAAGAAAACGTGCTCTCTCAACATATAGCAGAAGATGGCAATGAGAACAGCAACTTCAGATGGGGGCTAAAGTAGAAACCGAGGCCTTGAACTGGGGGCTCTGTAGAATTCTAAGAAGCTGGGATCTGCGCTGGAGACACGGTTCCTTCCTTTCTTTCTTTCTCTATTTTAAAATTTTGTTTATTCACTTATTTACATTTTAGGACAAGGAGTCAGTCATATTTTCATTCTCAGCCTTCAAGCCAGACTGGCACAACACCTTTGTATTTGGGAAAATGCAAATTTTGGTGAAGATCCAGACAAGCCTTGACGTTGCACTTGCATGACTTCTGAGAGAGAGCCTCCTTCTTCCACCCTGCTGGGACGCACATGAATATAAGATGGAAACCAACTGACATAGTGACCTGAACTTTCAACATTTCTGCTGCTATGATAACAGTGAAAGGGTCCAGCTGGGCTTCCACTTTGCTACATGAACTCTCAGAAACTCATTTTTAACTCTTTTGTTCTTATTCTTATTTATGGAATAAATGCTATCCTAATAAACTATCATTAAGGGAGATTGTCTTTGCAACTCGAGACAAGTTCCAATAATGTTGGAACTTACTGTGCAGATTAGCTTTGACAAAAGGGCAGCTCAGGCGCTATATCAGTGCTTTGCCACTCTTGCCAGCACATTAAGGAAGTGATGCAATACTAAACTGCACTGGATTGGCAGGGGGCAGAAGGACATAGTCTTTGAACGGCTTGCGATCCAAAGCCTTGGACATTGCGAAGTGTGACAACAGAACTCTGCCAGCTGGGCTTCCGGATGTCTAACAACCTTGTATCCTTCTCCCAAACTCAGGTCCACCTTTGACCTGAATTAAAGTGGATGCTGCCGCCAAAATCTAAACTACAGACACAGCTGTTTAAACCTCAGAGATGAGGACTGTTCTGACAGCAGGATGGCTCCTCAGAAGGCACCACTGAGAGAAAAAAACAGCTGGGCTGGGTTATAAAAGTGTCTTTATCTCCCTCTTGGGTTTCTTTCTCAGTAGGTCTACCACTCCGGTTCCAGCTATGCCCATAGCAGCCCCTCTGGCCTTTGTGGGCCTCCTGCTACCTAATTCCTGTATTACTCTCATGAAGAAAGAGCAGCCAGAAAGATTAAGATTTAATAACACGCCAGTGGTAGTATCCAAAAGCCTCTCTTTAATGATGTAAGTCCTTCTGTGTCCTGACCTATGCCTCAACCTCCAGGCTCATCTTCCAGTTCTCCACACTCCCTACTCTAAACCTCAATAATGACAACCTGATTGCTAAACACTGAATGGACTGTGCGATTTAACAGCTTCACGACTTTGCTTATGCTGTTTCCTCTCGAACACCACCAACCCTTCACCCAAAGCTATCTTCTTCTTCTTGTCCAAATCACTTCCACGTTACTTTCCCTGACTCTCCAGTATGAGTGTTAACTCATATAACGACTCCACCACAGCCTCTACCGCTCGAGCTTGACACTGCTCACTCTCTCCTCCTCTACTCTGACAACTCTCAGGAGTCCAGGGTTCACTCCGTTACGTCAAATTTGTCTAATTCCAAATCAGGACCCCAGGATTAAGATAGAGGGAGAGGAAAGGAAAGTAGGAAAAATTTTAAAAGAGCCCAGCTACAACTGCTTGTGGACAGGGAGAAAAGTAAAGGCAAAAAGTGATTTAAAAAAATCTGTCCCATAAGTGCACAGACAAGTGATTTAAAAGTCACAATTTTAAATCACACTGCCTAATGTTACTATGAAGTGCAAGAAATAGAAACCTCTAAGAGCATTGATGGCTTCTGATATTTAACACTTATTTTAGTTCGAATGATTCTGCCACTGGTATCAGTAGGGGAGAAAGGCTCTTTCTTTCAATAAAATGTAGTTGGACATCCATTTGAATGGTGTGAACCACCAGCCACCTTTAAGAATATTCATTACCTACCTTGTTAGACTTAGATGCCATCTTATGCTGGAAGGCAAACTGGTGAACTCTGTGACTTCTCTAAGTCCTTCTTAACCCTCTGATTCTACATCTTTGATTTTCTATGTATGATCTTCCAAAGCAGAAGAACGGAGTTGATTTATTCACATTAAGTCCATTGATATATTTTGAATAAGGTATAGAGGAGGGTTTTGAGTGACTCCTCACTCATCTGAAGGCCTGTGACCTGTGAACTGCCTCAAGGCTCTCTCTTCAACCTCTCTTTGGGGTATTCCCAACCTATTCAAGCTCTTTCTTAAGTTCTCCACTCTTTGGATGAAGATTTCATTTTTAGTATTTATAGAATGAGTCTGTCTATTACCAAACATGTGTCTACTTCTCTAATTAATAGCTATCTCCGATAAATAAGCAAAGTAGTCAGAGCAGAGTTTCATCAAGAATATCTCAATGCTCACTGAACAGCTCTGATCTCAGTGTGTAAAGTACATAGCCCCCAGGTAACACTACCCTCTGAACTGAGTTAGCTCACATTTTTTTCTGAATCCATCTGTACTTGTCAAGGAAGGGCTTGATTCAACAATGTGCTGCAAAAGAAGGGCTTTTCTATATCTTGGAGTGGCCATTTCACATCTCCCACTCGAGACTCCATAGACTCCCAACTACCTACATACATTTCTTTTTTATTCCTTAAAGAAATAGCAATTCTGCTATCATAGTAGTAATTTCTCTAGAAAGGCTATTTCTTACAATTTGAGAAGAGAGTTCTTTTTTCCCTCCTCTGGGGTGTGTGTTGACTCTAAATCCTGTGGTTATGCCACGTGCAAGGTGGAGCGAGTGCCTAGTGGAGGAGGTACTGCAGCTACCGAATCTGCTCAGAAAAGGAACGCTATGGGGTAGCCTTTTTAACAATTACCAGGTAGTTGGACTGTAGAACCAAATGGCTATATTCCTTCTGTACTCATGTTGTCAAGTTTGTTTTTGTAAATCCTGTAGAGAAATAGAGCCACTTAGTTTCTTTAATAACACACACAAATTGAAACGAAATATCGCTATTCATGAAAATAGTCCTTTTACAAGATGATTTTGCACTAAAGAAGAGTATTTTGTTTTGTAATTTGTTTTTGAAAACATAATTTGGAATTGTATACTGGAATTTTGAACAAAAGTGTGAATAAGTTTTCTGCAAGTAACTACAAATCCTTATACACAATTTATTTCAATAGTAATTATTTCTCTCAATCGTAATGTTGTATGATTCTTATTCTTGTAGATAATAGAGAAAGCTTCTGTGAGACAACTGAATTGACAAAACTTCTAAAGTTTACTTTTTAATTTTGTCATAAGGAAATGCTAATTGAGACAAATAAATGTGTATTCTCTTTTTTGTTATTGCTGTATTCCAAAAAGAAAAGGAAAAAAAATAAATCAAGAAAGTTAAAAAGTATTTATTAAATATCTATTGTGAATCTGGCACCAGAGTAACATGTATGAAAACAGGTCAAAAAAAATTGTCCAGGGGAAGACACTGCCATCTTAAGGGTCATCTTTATCACCTCCAGTAATGCTGGTACAAGTTAGCAATGTATATTAGTTATGATAATATGGATGCTGTAGCAAACCAACCACCAAATTTCATGGATTAACCAAACAAAATTTAATTCATGACTCACATAACAGTCTAATTCCACCATCCCTGGTTAACATGAAAGTTTCCACATTTTAATTTATAGACAAAAGTATTTTTAGATTGTGGCTCTGCCTTCTTCTAGGGTCTTGAAAGGGTCTTCTTTCAGCCAGACAAGGGGAAGACAAGAAAGGTCGTGTACAAGAGATATTTAAGGGTTAGGTCTGAAAGTCATGCCTATCACTCCTGCTTATGCCATCGGCTAGAACTCAGTCACGTGGCCATATCTAACACAAAGGAAGATAGGAAATGTGGTCTAGCTGTACACACAGGAAGAAGAGGAAAAGGATTCAGTGAGGAGCTAGCCATATAATGACTTATTGGGAAGAACGCTAGATGGAAATCAAAAGTCAGAATTTTAGACTTTGTGCTACTACTAAGTAGTGTAGGCTGTGTGGTAAATTTTTAATAGTTTGGGGCCATAATTTTTGCATAAGTGAAATTAGGCATGACATTCTGATCCTGCATCACAAAAGTATGGGGACAAATTTATGGAAGCACAGTCAAGTTGGAAGGAAATTAAAAATACAGTTACAAATCAGAAAGTGCTGTAATGTCTGCCTAAACCATGTTTTCTCAACAGCTTTATCGAGATATAATTGACATACAATAAACTGCACATATTTAATGGATACAGTTTAAGTTTTGACATACATACACACTCATAAAATCATGTCAAGATAAATATATCCTACACCCCCAAAAGTTTTCTCCTGCTGCATTGTAATCTCCTACATGCTACCAATCCATGCCACCATTTCTAGGCAACCATCATTCTACTTTTGATCACTATATATTGCTTTTCTAGAGTTTTATACAAATAAAAACATATTTTTTGACGGACTTTGTTCATTCATCATAATTATTTATCTTGAATTATTTTGATTATTAAGTAATATTCCATTGTATGGATACAACATGATTTGCTTATCTATTCATCTATTAGTGGATATTTGGATTGTTTCCAGGTTTTTGCTATTACAAATAAAGCAGCTATGAATATTTGTATACAAATATTTCTGTGGGCATACGTTTTCATTTTGCTCTGATAAATACCTAGAGGTGGAATGGCTGGATCATACTGTCCTTTTTTTTTTTCCTACCTTCTCTCAGATTAATTGATCAATTTTTATTATTTCATTATATCTCTTTTATTGAATTATTATTTATATTTTTTTTAATTTTTTGGTGTTTGCCATAGAGTTTTTCAATATACATTTTTTTTTTTTTAATTTTTTGTTTATCGCAGTAACATTGGTTTATAACATTGTAAAAATTTCAGGTGTACATCATTGTACTTCTATT